>NW_022589711.1:14700505-14798950 GCF_004348235.1 Phoca vitulina
ATATATATATATATATATATATATATATATATATATATATATATATAATTGAATAGTGAAAAAAGGACTAAAATGAAGCATATATCTATAAAATGTAGATGTAAAAAATAAAAGTTAAAAAGCTACTTAAAAACATAAGTTGGTAAGATAAGAATCTATTTGAAACAGGAAAAAGGTAAAAAAGAGAAATTGAAAATTTTAGACTGAAAAATAAACGAGTCATGAGAAAACACCTGGAGCTCAATATACTATTTTACCCTGGTGCTGGAGTTTTAGTCTTGTGGGATCCATAAAATTGTAGTCCACCTGTTCTTCCAGTCCATCTTCTGGGGGAGGGGTTGCTGTCCTGCCTTGCAGGTGTCTTTGCCTGGGTGGAGTTGTCCCACCCTGTGTCAGGGGGCTGGGCTCAGTGTAAGCTGGTTGTCTGTGTGGCTTTTGTTCCCCGGAGGCTTTCTGCGCCTCTTCAGAGGATCAGAGCAAAAATGGCCATGCCCAGAACTCTGGCCCAGAGCCAAAAAATTGAGGTACCCCCTCTTCAATAAACTCTCTGGGACAAATAGGTTTCACTTTTCTTGTGTGCCAAACTCTGCAGACTGTAGCTGTGCACGCCCACTGAAATCTTCCCGGGGGGAGTCCCAGGGACCCACAACCACCACTGCCCTTTGTGTCCTTGGGACTGTGAGTGGTTGTGGGCTTGCACAGGCACCCTGCTCCACTGCTCCTGGGTCACAGCTGGGTGCCACCCTACTGTCCTTTCCGGGGTTGCCACTGCCCTGAAAGCCGTTGCCCAGTTGTGGGTGCAGCCATTTGACCCCTCCCAGAGGATGGCAAACAGCCCTCACTTTCCAATCCTTTTCAGGGTGCTCAGGTAAAGAGAGATCACTTGACCGCCCAGCTCGTGGTTTATGGTAAACTGAGCTGAGAGTCCCTCCTGGACTTGCTGACCATAACCAGTTTCCCCTCTCCACTGCTTGGGCACTCTACATGTTCAGGTACACCTGTTCATTTTTGTGTCTCCTGGAATCCTGAGACCACAATGACCTACCTAGAATTCTGCCCTTTTCATCCCCTGAGCCCCTTTCAGAAAGGGATGTCTCTCACTGGAGCAGATTTCTAAAGGTTCTGATTTTGCTTTCCAGTGTTTTATCACTTTCCAATAGCCAGCTTATGGAGGCTCTCTCCCTCCTCCATTTATCTTCTGGCATCTCCCCACAGATTCACGACTCCATACCTCCTATCTTGCAAAAAGCAGTGCTTTTTCTACTTGTAGATTTCCAGATATATTTTCTTACATCTCAGGCTGAATTCGTGGGTGTTCAGAATGGTTTGATAGATATCCAGCTAAATTCAAGGGACCAGATGAAACAAGGTTCCTTACTCTTATGTCATCTTGCCTCTCAATCTGAATGTTGTCACTTTAATCAGTTTGTTGAAAACGGAAGGAAAGGAAAAGTATAATGATAGTTACTAGAAAAAAAAAAAAGCAGAGGGTGGGGTGAGAAAATACTCATAACTAAAGTTTGACAATCTTAGAGCTGGAATTAACTTTCAGAGATTAGCTGGTTCCCACCCCGCCTTAGAAAAAGAATAAGTGTACCACTTCATAAATAAACAAAGCAATGTTTTGTTTTATTTTGTTTTGTTTTTTCCCAGTCACTGCCTGGCTTTGAGGAGTCATTGCCATTTACAGTTCTGACTTGAATCTTCACTTAGTATATTGAAAATCTTCCAACTGAGCCACATTGTCTTTCCTATTTATTGCCAGACTCCTTTGTAGTAAGCCATGATTTTTCAGGATGAGAAGACATCATTAATGTTCATGTTTTACTTGCTTATACCAGATTATAGTTCAGAGCTTATCATATTGAATATTTTCTTTTTAAAGATTTTATTTTTAAGTTATCTCCACACCCAGCATGGGGCTCGAACTCACAACACCAAGATCAAGAGTCATACTCTCTACTGACTGAGCCAGCCAGGCGCCCCCATTTTAAATACTTTTAAACACATTTTACTCCAAATAGTCAATTCTGAGGGACCTGAATTCTTATTTATCTTGACTGTATAAAACAGCTATTATGCCTTTTGTTGTTATTACTAGACTGAGATGACATTCTTCTATGCCTCAGCATCTTCTGGTCACTTCCATCTCCTCTTTGACTACATTGTAAAGCCATTCCCAGAGCCTCGTTGGTAGTTAAGAAAAACTTTTCTAGATAATACCATAGCTGCATTATTTTTCCCATTCACTCACTGGCATGAGAATTATGAAATTATAAGATGAATGTAACTAAAAATCCCACAGAATAATTTTTGTAGAAGGTGTATAAAACCAAAGTTTCTTAAAACATCTAATTAACAGACTCAAGAATCATGAGATTGTGAAATGTATCCTCATATATAATAATAATAAATTAAATTAGAATTCTAAAAATTAAAAAGAAGAGTCAAAGGAAGAGCAGCAAAAACTAAAATGACTAATGTTCATTACACCAGATTTTATCTTCAATATGTAACTGAAAATCAACAGTAGGGCTTAGATACATACATTCTAATATGCCGTTGGTCTATTCTAATTCAAGCCATTTTATCTCTTATTTATCAACTTTTTTTTTAAGATTTTATTTATTTATTTGACAGAGAGAGACACATCGAGAGAGGGAACACAAGCAGAGGGAGTGGGAGAGGGAGAAGAAGGCTTCTTGCAGAGCAGGGAGCCCAATGCGGGGCTCGATCCCAGGAACCTGGGATCATGACCTGAGCTGAAGGCAGATGCTTAACGACAGCCATGCAGGCGCCCCTTATTTATGAACTTTTTAAAATAAAAATCTTAAACTCATTCTTATGGTAGAGCAATCATTCATCTGGCCCCAGAATAAGCATAGATGGCTTTCTTCATCTGAAGTTGAAAGATTAAACTCTTAGATGTGGTACATTCTTGTATTTGAAATTTAAAGCACATGCAAAATAAGAAAACTTTTATACATAGTAAGATGAACAGAGAAGACAACCAAAATACAATGTGACTATGGCAACCAAAGAATTCTATCTAAATAGCACCAAATAAGACTGTTTTGCTTAATTATATCTTCTTAATATTTCAATACCTTAGTCACCATGTACTGGAAGAGTTGATACCATAAGTACATTGAATATTATCTGTAAATTTTTATACACAATACACACATACATATATTTAAATATGTCTTAAATGTATACATGCATATATACACACCACACACACACACACATATATATATATTGTTTTATATTAAAAAATAACTATAACCATGTTGGGGAATTGTTGTTCACAGTAGCTGCAGATTTGTGTGTATAGTGCTTGGTAGATGAGGAAATTTATAACAATAAAAGAAAATAAGAAAAGAGGCCAATAAGAAGATAGAGGGACAGGGGACAAAATTTCTTTGATGTGAAAATACAGGTATGTTTCTAGAACGGGAGGAATTTAAAATTGTTAAATGTTAGGAAATTAAAATTGTTTTATGTCCTGTAATTATACTATGCCATCCAGAAACATTCAATATGTTTCATATATACAAGAACACTATGGAGGGATGAAGAAAAGAGATATATCCTGAACATGAAGAAGGAAATAAGAGAAAATGACAGTCACTAGAGATGAATTACTGAAACAGTATTGCCAATGATCATTGGCATCAGAAGAGCAGGTGGCTGAATGGATCAAGCAGGAAAAATTTTAGTCATTCATCCTTATTTTCTCATCTCCAAAACTCTTAGAAATATGGAGATGATATGTGCAATTGTTCATATTGTATAGAATAAAAGTTTGATATTCTACCTAATAGTTGAAGGAAAATGTGTCCCTAAAACTGGAAGTTTAGTGACATATGTATGTCTGTTTACACACATGAGTGCATGGGCATATGTGTGTTTATGTTGATATTTGTTTCAGTTAAACACATCACTTTATGACTGGCTTAACTATTTACCTAACATTCTTATTTGTGTTCACATATACTATTTTAAATTTAAAAGATTCTATGGGAATTTGTGAAGGAAAAGGAGATAATAAACAACTATTAAAAGATTATTAAGTGGGGAGGAGGAGCAAGATGGTGGAGGAGTAGGAGACCTATATTTGTCTGGTCCCAGGAATTCAGCTAGATAGGTATCAAACCATTCTGAACACCTACAAACTCAACAAACGATCTAAGAAAAGAATAGCAGCAACTCTCTGAACAGAAAAGCAACCACTTTCTGGAAGGTAGGATGTGCGGAGAAGTGAATCCGAGGCGATATTTGGGAAGATAGATGGCAGGGGAGGGGGCCTCTGTCAGCCACTACCAGCAAGTAATAGAGCAGTGGAGCGCAAAATCAGAACTTTTAGAAGTCTGCTCCACTGAAGGACGTTGCTCCAGTGGCTAAGCAGGGGGTGGAACCCTCGCAGGACAGTGTGGTCTCAGGACCCTCAGAAAGACCAGGGGTGCCTGAGTGCAGCAGAGCTCCCAGGTATCAGAGCAGGGAAGTCAGCTGCAAATGGAGGAAAGGAGTGAGCTCTCAGCTTGGTGTGGCCATAAACCGTGATCCACGGCATGGTCAGGCCACTGCTCTTTGAGCAGGGACCCAACAAGCAACAGATCCAGGGAGAACCCCTTCCTCCCCCGGGAGGAGAGGCGTGGGAGTGCACCACAGGACTCTGCTGGGTTTGGAGACTCCAAACGGGGTCATGTGCCAGAGATAGAAACTCTCGGTCACAGGCTGGGTGAGGACAGAGTGTGGCTGGAGATGGGGGGAGACAGGAGTGATTGACTGCTTTTCTCTGGGGGCTCACTGAGGAGTGGGGCCCCAAGCTCTTGGCTCCTCTGGGACCAGAGATGGGGAGGCTGCCATTTTCTTTCTTGTCCTCCAAAGCTGTACGGAAAGCTTGCAGGGAACAAAAGCTATGAGAGTAAACCCAAACAGATCACTTAGCCTGGCCCCTGACAAGGGCGGGGCAATTCCACCTCAGGCAAACATATTTGAGAATCACTGTGACAGTTCCCTCCCCCAGAAGATCAGCAAGAACAGCCAGCCAAGACCAAGTTTACCGATCAATGAGAACAGCAGAACACCGGCACTATGGGAATACAGCACATAGAATTCATGGTTTTTTCCCATGATTCTTTAGTCTTTCAAAGTTATTTTCTTTTTAATTTTCTCTTTTTCCTTTTCTATATTTTTTTGACATTTTTTCCCCTTTTTCAACCAACATCTTATCAATCCCTTTTTTAAAAATCTTTTTTATTTTTCATTTTTAGAGTCATATTCTATCCCTTCATAGTAGATAACCTTATTTTTGGTATATATATGAGTTGTTCTCTCTTTAAAATTTTGGGATACAGTTTCTTCTAACAGACCAAAATGTACCCTAAATCTCTAGTGTATGGCTTTGTTCTAGTTTCCTGCCTGATCACATACTCTCCCCTTTTTTTTTTTAATTTCTCTTCATTCTTTTTTCAACCAACTTCTTATCTTATCAATTCCTCTTATAAAGCCTTTTATAGTTTTCATCTTTACAGTCATATACCATCCCTTCATCGTATTTACCCTTATTTTTGTACATATATAAGTTTTTCTTTCTTTAAAATTTTGGGATGCACTTGTTCTAACAGACCAATATACGCACAAAATCTAGTGTGTGGCACTGATCTATTCACCAGCCTGATCATATTTGATCATATTCTTTTTTTTAAAATCTTTTTCTTTTTCTTTTTTTTCTTTTTTCTTTCTCTTTCTTTTCCCTTGGTTTCAGGTCTCTTCTGATTTGTTTAGTGTATATTTTTCTGGTGTTGTTGTTAACCTGTTAGCATTTTGTTTTCTCATTCATCTATTCTCCTCCAGACAAAATGACAAGACAGAAAAACCACCTCAAAAAAAAGAACAAGAGGCAGTACCAACTGCCAGGGACCTAATCAACACAGACATTAGTAAGAGGTTGGAACTAGAGTTCAGAATGATGATTATAAAGATACTAGCTGGGCTTGAAAAAAGCATGGAAGATATTAGAGAAACCCTTTCTGGAGAAATAAAAGAACTAAAATCTAACCAAGTCAAAATCAAAAAGGCTATTAATGAGGTACAATCAAAAATGGAGGCTCTAACTGCCAGGATAAATGAGGCAGAAGAGAGAATTAGTGATATAAAAGACCAAATGATGGAAAATAAAGAAGCTGAGAAAAAGAGAGATAAACAACTACTGGATCTCGAGGACAGAATTCGAGAGATAAGTGATACCATAAGATGAAACAATATTAGAATAATTGGGATCCCAGAAGAAGAAGAAAGAGAGAAAGGGGCAGAAGGTATATTGGAGCAAATTATAGCAAAGAACTTCCCTAATTTGGGGAAGGAAAGAGGCATCAAAATCTAGGAGGCCCAGAGAACCCCCCTCAAAATCAATAAAAATAGGTCAACAACCTGACATCTAATAGTAAAACTTATGAGTCTCAGAGACAAAAAGTAAATCCTACCAGCACCTCGAGACAAGAGTTCTGTAACTTACAATGGTAGAAACATTAGATTGGCAACAGACCTATCCACAGAGACCTGGCAGGCCAGAAAGGACTGGCATAATATATTCAGAGCACTAAATGAGAAAAATATGCAGCCAAGAATACTATATCCAGCTAGGCTGTCACTGAAAATGGAAAGAGAGATAAAAAGCTTCCAGGACAAACAAAAACTAAAGGAATTTGCAAACACAAAACCAACCCTACAAGAAATATTGAAAGGGGTCCTCTAAGCAAAGAAAGAGCCTAAAAGTAACATAGACCAGAAAGGAACAGAGACAAAATACAGTATCAGTCACTTTACAGGCAATATAATGGCACCAAATTCATATCTTTCAAAAGTTACCCTGAATGTGAATGGGCTAAATGCCCCAATCAAAAGACAGAAGGTATTAGACTGGATAAAAAAGCAAGACCCAGGAAGAAATAGAAAACCTGAACAGACCTATAACATCTAAGGAAATTGAAGCATTAATCAAAAATCTCCCAACAAACAAGAGCCCAGGGCCAGATGGCTTCCCAGGGGAATTCTACCAAACATTTAAAGAAGAATTAATACCTATTCTACTGAAACTATTCAAAAAAAAAAATAGAAATGGAAGGGAAACTTCCAAACTCATTTTATGAGGGCAGCATTACCTTGATCCCAAAATCAGACAAAGACCCCATCAATAAGGAGAATTACAGACCAATATCCCTGACAAACATGGATGTAAAAATTCTCATCAAAATACTAGCCAATAGGATCCAACAGTACATTAAAAGGATTATTCACCACGACCAAGTCGGATTTATCCCTGGGCTGCAAGGTTGGTTCAACATACACAAATCAATCAATGTGATATAATACATTAACAAAAGAAAGAACAAGAACCATATGATCCTCTCAATAGATGCAGAAAAAGCATTTGACAAAGTACAGCATCCTTTCCTGATTAAAACTCTTCAGAGTATAGGGATAGATGGTACATACCTCAATATCATAAAAGCCATCTATGAAAAACCCACAGTAAATATCATTCTCAATGGGGAAAAACTGAGAGCTTTCCCCCTAAGGTCGGGAACATGGCAGGGATGTCCACTATCACCACTGCTATTCCACATAGTACTAGAAGTCCTAGCCACAGCAATCAGACAACAAAAAGAAATAAAAGGCATCCAAATCAGCAAAGAAGTCAAAGTCTCACTCTTTCCTGATGACATGATACTTTATGTGGAAAACCCAAAGACTCCACCCCAAAACTGCTAAAACTCATACAGGAATTCAGTAAAGTGGCAGATTATAAAATCAATGCACAGAAATAAGTTTCATTTCTATGAACCAACAATAAGACAGAAGAAAGAGAAATTAAGGAGTCGATCCCAATTACAATTGCACCCAAAACCATAAGATACCTAGGAATAAATCTAACCAAAGAGGCAAAGAATCTGTACTCAGAAAACTATAAAATACTCATGAAAAAATTGAGGAAGACACAAAGAAATGGAAAAACATTCTGTGCTCATGGATTGGAAGAACAAATATTGTGAAGATGTCAATGCTACCTAGAGCAATCTACACATTTAATGCAATCCCTATCAAAATACCATCAACTGTTTTCAAACAAATGGAACAAATAATGCTAAAATTTGTATGGAACCAGAAAAGACCCTGAATAGCCAGAGGAATATTGAAAAAGAAAAGCAAAGCTGGTGGCATCACAATCCTGGACTTCTAGCTCTATTACAAAGCCGTAATCATCAAGACAGTATGATACTGGCACAAAAACAGACACATAGATCAATGGAACACAATAGAGAGCCCAGAAATGGACCCTCAACTCTATGGTCAACTAATCTTTGACAAAGCAGGAAAGAATGTCCAATGGAAAAAAGACAGTCTCTTCAAAAAATGGTGTTGGGGAAATTGGACAGCCACATGCAGAAGAATGAAATTGGACCATTCCCTTACACCACACACAAAAATAGACTCAAAATGGATGAAAAACCTAAATGTGAGACTGGAGTCCATCAAAATCCTAGCGGAGAATACAGGCAGCAACCTCTTCGCCCTCAGCCACAGCAACTTCTTCCTAGAAACATCGCCAAAGGCAAGGGAAGCAAGGGCAAAAGTGAACTATTGGGACTTCATCAAGTTAAAAAGCTTTTGCACAGCAAAGGAAACGGTCAACAAAACCAAAAGACAACCGACAGAATGGGAGAAGATATTTGCAAATGACATATCAGATAAAGGGTTAGTATCCAAAATCTATAAAGAACTTATCAAACTCAACACCCAAAGAACAAATGATCCAATCAAGAAATGGGCAAAAGACATGAACAGACATTTTTCCAAAGAAGACATCCAAATGGCCAACAGACACATGAAAAAGTGCTCAACATCGCTCGGCATCAGGGAAATCCAAATCAAAACCTCAATGAGATATCACCTCACACCAGTCAGAATGGCTAAAATTAACAAGTCAGGAAATGACAGATGTTGGCGAGGATGTGGAGAAAGGGGAACCCTCCTACACTGTTGGTGGGAATGCAAGGTGGTGCAGCCACTCTGGAAAACAGTATGGAGGTTCCTCAAAAATTTGAAAATATAGCTACCCT
The DNA here is from genome assembly GCF_004348235.1 of Phoca vitulina. Taxonomy (NCBI): domain Eukaryota; kingdom Metazoa; phylum Chordata; class Mammalia; order Carnivora; family Phocidae; genus Phoca; species Phoca vitulina. The sequence goes on from NW_022589711.1 coordinate 14,709,634, forward strand.
ATGACACGGGAATTGCAATACTGGGTATTTATCCCAAAGATACAAATGTAGTGATCCAAAGGGCTACGTGCACCCCAATGTTTATAGCATCAATGTCCACAATAGCCAAACTATGGAAAGAGCCAAGATGTCCCTCGACAGATGAATGGATAAAGAAGATGTGGTATATATATATATATACAATGGAATATTATGTAGCCATCAAAAAAATGAAATCTTGCCATTTGCAGCGACGTGGATAGAACTAGAGGGTATTATGCTAAGCGACATAAGTCAATCAGAGTAAGACATGTATCATATGATCTCACTGCTATGAGGAATTCTTAATCTCAGGAAACAAACTGAGGGTTGCTGGAGTTGGAGGGTGGGAGGGATGGGGTGGCTGAGTGACAGACATTGGGGAGGGTATGTGCTATGGTGAGTGCTGTGAACTGTGTAAGACTGTTGAATCACAGATCTGTACCTCTGAAACAAATAATATATTATATGTTAAAAAAAAAAAAAAAAGAAGAAGATAGCAGGAAGGGAAAAATGAAGGGGGGGGGGAGTCAGAAGGGGAGACAAACCACGAGAGACTATGGACTCTGAGAAATAAACTGAGGGTTCTAGAGGGGAGGGGTGTGGGGGGATGGGCTAGCCTGGTGATGGGTATTAAAGAGTGTACGTTCTGCATGGAGCACTGGGTATTATATGCAAACAATGAATCTTGGAACACTACATCAAAAACTAATGATGTAATGTATGGTGATTCATATAACATAATAAAATAAAATTAAAAAAAAGAAAGATTATTAAATGCAGGATTATCATACATTTTCTGAGTCTGTCCTCATAGGAACCTAAATTTTGAGACTCTTCCACAAAATTTAGGCTATAATTTAGCACTATTTGTATTATTTATTGCCATAATAATGCTCTATAAGAAAAAAAATCCTCAGTGGCATACACTAATAGTATCCTTTGATCATGAATCTAGGGTGTTTGGATATGTGAAGCTGCAAATATTAATAGCACTTGCTCACATGTCCATAGGTCAGCTGGATGTTAGCTAATGTTACAGGCCTCAGTTGAGATGCTGAGGTAAACTTGATTGATCTATGTGGAGTCTTGTTGGTATGCTTTTTTCACGGTGATAGCAAAGGGAAAAAAGTGCAAGCAAAACTGTGCAAATGGGCTTTATCAAGTCTCTGCTTGTATCCTACCTTCTAGAATTCCATTGACCAAAGCAAATCACATTTGCAAGACCAGAATCAGAATGGTGGAGACTTGCAAAGGTAAATGACAAAAGGTATAGATCCAGGAAGAGATGAAAAATAAAAACCCCTAAGGAAATTAATCTACCACACCATAAAATATAATTTTTCTTTATTTCTTTTATCTCTATCTCTCTCTAGCCTACAAAGAAGAACTATAACAGCAATCAAGGGCAGAATTTATGACACCAATGTCTTTTGAGAAACTTATGTTCTTTATAATGTAAACCATAATAATTAAAACATGGTAGGTATACAGTAAATGTTAGTGATCTTCTTGGAATTTAGAATATTTTATAAAATTTATCTGAGCCTCAGAAAGTGGAGGCAGATGTAGCCAGACATCTGATATTGTTGGATGCAGTGGTTCCAACAGTAGGTTCCGATAGTACCTGTTCTCACTGTTAGCCATTCTAGGTCAGCGATTTAACAAAAAAAAAAAAAAAAAAGTTGAATTTCACCAAACTAATCTCTTGTTACATCAGCATCAAACAGACTGAAAAAAAAAATTGTCCAAATTTAGAAGATTTAGTTCAGCAAGTGACTTCTCAACACTTTCGCTTTCAGGTCATGTTACTGTTATCATTTATTCTACTAAGAACTAGACTTAAAAATGGAGTAATGCTCCTTAGAATCACCTATTGGGGGATCTTAATCTAAGATATCTTTTAATGCAATCTTGTGATAAATTGAAGCAGGTCAGGAGGCTTGTTTTAGGGTTCTATTTTCTGCCTTTCAGCAGTAAATTATATCTTTTTAGGTCACTCAAATTCAAAAATTGATATAATCGATATAGTCAAAAATATTTTTAAAAATCTCTACTGAAACTGCAACGGTTGTTAATATGGGAAATGAAAAGACAGAAATGGTGAATTTTGCTTTGAATATTTATTTGACCATCTCATTATATCATTTTAGAGCATGAAAAATATCACCAATGAAACTTTGTCTTTTTTCTTTTCAAATATAAAATTTAAATAGGGATGCCTGGGTGGCTCAGTTGGTTAAGCATCTGCCTTTGGTTCAGGTTATGATCCTGGGCTCCTGGGATTGAGTCCCACATTCAGCTCCCTGCTCAGAAGGGAGCCTGCTTCTCCCCCTTCTCCTCCCCCCTACTCATGCTCTCTCTCTCTCAAAAATAAATAAATAAAATCTTTAAAAAAATAAAAGTTAATATAATATTTTAATGATAATTATAACCCAGTTCAACCTTTAGTGTTTATCTTCATGCCCACTAAGTGCCAGGGTGTAATGAAGGGGGAAAAGAGAATAAAAAAATAATTAAAACCCACAGCAATATTTTAACCTTAATATTATTTCACTGATCATAAACAAACACTAATAATACAGAAAAGTTAACTCTTAAACCTGGTAAAATTCTGTTTAGAAGATCATAAAGAATATATAAAACCTGCTAGAACAATTTTGGAAAATTTCATGGAAAAAAAATAGTGCAGAATTGGGAGCAATCTTCAAAGTGCTCTGAAATTCTATAGTCACTTTAATTTAGGGAGGGAGAAATAAGTTATATTTTATGAAGGAAATTTCAGGATTGATAAATTTGACTAAAATGAAACAAATGTTTAAAGAAGGAAATTTCAGGATTGATAAATTTGACTAAAATGAAACAAATGTTTAAAGAAGGAACAGCTCATATTTTCAAGTATTTTACTGAATATTATATGCAATAAGCTGGAATAGTAAGTAGGAAATTTACCATGCTATTCTCTTTGACTTTGATGCCTTTGACTTTCTTGAACCCCAAGAACCGCTTCTGAACTTTCAGTATCAACACCAAATGTATCTCTTCTGAGAGATAATTATTCAGACAGAAAAAATGGTTGCTATCTCATGTTCATTTTGCATCATAGTACTTGTCAACATTTCTCACCACTAAATTTGATATGAAATTACCTAGAAAAATAAATAAACTATGAATCCTTTCTTCATTTTATCAACCTTTTCCTTTCACAATTCTTTGATACATTTACTGAATAATCTAGCCTATAGAACTAGTTTACCAGGCTTCCAATATTCTCCCCTAGTCTGGACAAAAGCTGGAAGTATATCATTGGTTTATTCACACCCACAAGACTTATGACCCAGTACCATTTTTACTACCTCACACTTTAGCTCAGGATCTGTGATACCACAAACAAGTGTGGATTTTTACCCACTTTGAACTCTCCTGTATTATATTTTGCTACCAATCTGGGACACATTGTCTCTTTGCTTATTGCACTGTGATTATTCTCCAGTTTCCCTGCCTGACGCCATTTTATTCTATTTGTATCCCAGGAATAAAACATTGTTCTACACTCTAGACAATGGGTGCAACACTGGCATTGTTGGAGAGGAAAAAAGTTTCTCTCTAACCTTCAAGATTCTTTTGGCTGTTCTAAGAATTAAATTGACATGACATGGATTAACAGGATAAAAAATAAACCAAAGTTTAATTTTATGCACACAGAGGCCCAGTAATAAAACTGATACCATGGGGCGCCTGGGTGGGTCATTTGGTTAAGCGACTGCCTTCGGCTTAGGTCATGATCCCAGGGTCCTGGAATGAGCCCCGCATCGGGCTCCCTGCTCAGCGGGAAGCCTGCTTCTCCCTCTCCCACTCCCCCTGCTTGTGTTCCCTCTCTCGCTGTCTCTCTCTCTGTCAAATAAATAAATAAAATCTTAAAAAAAAAAAAAACTGATACCCAAAGATATGACCAAGGCAGGCAACTCTTAACAAAAAGCCCCACATAAATCTGTGAGAAATTGATAGGACAAAGAAAACAAGTTTTTGAGCTTTAATAGTAAACAGAATTTAGGCTAGTACAGTAAATTAATAAAAGCATCAAGGTTTGTTTATATAGATTTCCTCAGCCCTGAATTCCCTGTCTGTGACAATAAGGATGTCTCTCTACCTCCAGATACTTTTCACACAGTACATTTCACATGGGAGATTTATTTCCTGCTTTCTGGAGACAAAGGGGGATCAGAGCGTTCTCCTTACACTGGCTCTTTCTTGAGTAACTTTAATTCAGGATTCTTTCCTTACCTCTTTATTTTGCAAATTTTACTATGGTATGTCTTGGTGTTGGCCTGCTTTTGTTGATTTTGATGGGAGTTCTCTGTGCCTCCTGAATCGGGACGTCTGTTTCCTTCCCCAGATTAGAGAAGTTTTCAGCTATAATTTGCTCTGATAAACCTACTGCCACTTTTTCACTTTTCTTCTTTGGGACTCCTATGATACAAATGTTATTACACTTTATGGAGTCACTGAGTTCCCTAAGTCTACATTCATGATCCAATATTTTTCTTTCCCACTTCTTTTCAGTTTCATTATTTTCCATAATTTTATCATCTTTATCACTTACTCATTCCTCTGCTTCTTCCTTCCTTGTGGTCATTACATTTAGTCAGTTTTGCATCTCAGTTACACTATATAGTCAACTAATCTTTGACAAAGAAAGAAAGAATATCCAATGGAAAAAAGATAGTCTCTTCAACAAATGGTGTTGGGAAAACTGGACAGCTACATGCAAAAGAATGAAACTGGACCACTTTATTTTCTTTTTTTTTAAGATTTTATTTATTTAGAGAGACAGAGAGAGAGCGTGCACATGCATGAGCAAGTGGAAGGGCAGAGGGAGAGGGAGAGAAAGAATCTCAAGCAGATTCTGCACCAAGCACAGAGCCCAATGTGGGGATCAATCCCACAAATCTGAAACCATGAACTGAGCCAAAATCAAGAGTTGGTCACTTAAGCAACTGAGCCACCCAGTTGCCCTGAAACTGGACCACTTTCTTACACCATACACAAAAATAAATTCAAAATGAATGAAAGATCAAAATATGAGACAGGAAACCATCAACATCTTAGAGGAGAACACAGGCAGTAAATTTTTGACATCTGCCATAGCACATTCTTACTAGAAGTCATCAGAGTTAAGGGAAACAAAAGAAAAAATGAACTATTGCGACTTCATTAAAATAAAAAGCTTCTGCACAGCAAAGGAAACACAACCTACAGAATGGGAGAAGATATTTGTAAATGACATATCTGATAAAGGGTTAGTATCCAAAATCTATAAAGAACTTATCAAAGTCAACACCCAAAAAAGAAATAATCCAATAAAAAATGGGTGGAAGACATGAATAGACATTTTTTTCCTAAGAAGACACATAGGGGCACCTGAGTGGCTCAGATGGTTAAGCATCTGCCTTCTGCTCAGGTAATGATCCCAGGGTCCTGGGATCAAGCCTTGCATCAGGCTCCCTGCTCAGCAGGGAGCCTGCTTCTCCCTCTCCTTCTAGTGATCCTCCTACTTGTGCTCTCTCACTCTCTCTGTCAAATAAATAAATAAGATCTTTAAAAACAAACAAACAAAAAACAAAGAAGACATATAGATAGTGAACAGACACATGAAAAGATGCTCAACACCACTCATCATCAAAGAAATACAAATCAAAACCACAATGAGATATCACCTCACAACCATAAGAATGGCTAAAATTCTGGGAATTAACACGGAATTATTCATGGGAAATAACAGATGTTGGCAAGGATGCAGAGAAAGGGAAACCCTCTTGCACTGTTGTTGGAAATGCAAACTGGTGCAGTCATTCCTCAAAAAGTTAAAAATAGAACTCCCTACAAGCCATCAATTGCACTACTAGATATTTACCCAAAGGATAGAAAAATACTGATTTTAAGGGGCACATGCACCCGGATGCTCATGGAAGCATTATCAATGATAGCCAAATTATGGAAAGAGCCCAAATGTCCAACCACTGTTGAATGGATAAAGAAGAGGTTAAATGATGGAATATTACTCAGCCATCAAAAAGAATGAAATCTTGACATTTGCAACAATGTGGATATACCTAGAGTGTATTATGCTAACCCAAATAAGTCAGTCAGAGAAAGACAAATACCATATGATTTCACTCATATGTGGAATTTAAGAAACAAAACAGATGAACACAGGGGAAAAAAGAAAAAGGAGGCAAGGCATAAAAGACTCTTAAATATAGAGAACAAACTGAGAGTTGCTGGAGGGGAGGTAGGCAGGGGAGGGGCTAAGTGGGTGATGGGTATTAAGGAGGCACTTGTGATGAGTACTGGGTGTTATATGTAAGTGATGAATCACTAAATTCTACACCCAAAACCAATATTACACTACATGTTAACTAACTAGAATTTAAATAAAAACTTAAAAAAAGTAACTTCAGTTCAAAATAATCATTATGCCATTGTCACATATTTTGGGGTAACCTGCCCTGGGCCTCTGTAGCATCCTAAAAAATATTCTTTTAGGTAGACATTGCCTTATTAATGATAAGGAAAATCTGTGTCATAAGATGGCTGACAGAGCCAGCGAGAGAGTCCCAGTCCTTGCCTCATGGCTCTTCCTCATTTTTCTCCCTGCTCTGCTTCCCGTGTGCCAATCCAGGTCCTTCTCCCTGCCCCGCTTCACGCACGGACCAAAAATGCCAAGTATGCAGAAGTAGACGTGTATAAATTGCACCCTTTGTTTGTGCTCAGGGCTCAGACCTTTGGAGATCACTCTCCTCTGAGCCCACCAGCGTTAAATAAACCTCCTGTCCTCCAAGATCTCCAGGTGCTGCTTGGTTCTTCCATTGGGCGATCCAGTCCAGGTTCCATAACATTTGGTTCCCTGACCGGGAAACCCAACTGTGCTGGCCCATTGTTGCCACTGGTCTGGGGGCAATGGCGGGCGGTGACAGAACGAGGGATCTTAATGGAGGAGGCGTGCCCTGCCTAATTTTTGGCAGTCTCCCGCCCTGTCACCTCAGGCTGGCCCCTCTCTGCTGTTCCCGCCAGACTCGAGGGGACTTGGAAGGTGAGGACTGGTCCCAACATCGGATTCCAGTAAGGCCTGGGGCCCCAGGACCCAGACAGGCCCACGCCCATTGGGGTGGAAGGGGAGCCTGGTCACCTCCCAGAGACCTCTTAGAGGTCTCACAGGTAGGGATTCCCAGGGAGGGAATGTAATAACTTCTGGAGTGTGAATGTGTGAGTGAACGTGCAGTCCGACCTGGCTTGCTCAAGTGGACTGATTCTGTGACTCCTAGGGCGGGCACCCTTAAGGTCCCCAGAAGCCTACAGAGTCTGAGTGGGCCTGTCTGCGATTCTGTGGTGAACAGTATACAGTCTATGGCAGCATCGGAATAGTTTCCAATCATAAGGCACAATGCTGAGACTGCTACAGCTAAGCCTCACCTAAGCTCCTTCAGGACACGGCCAGACGGGCATCTGATTGGTCTCCTCATCTCAGGAGGCACCCCCCCCCTTGTCTATCTCTGTGCCACCACACACGGGGACATCACTATGGGGTCAGGGCAGAGTAAACCTACGGTTCTAGAGACCATGATCAAAAATTTCAAGAAGGGGTTTTTGGGAGACTATGGAGTCAGGATGAACCCCAGCAAGTTGAGAACCCTATGTGAAATGGAATGGCTCACCTTTGATATCGGATGGCCTTCAGAAGGGACACTGAATGTCCCAATGATTCGTCGAGTATGGCAAGTCATAACAGGAGAACCAGGACACCCTGACCAGTTTCCGTACATTGTCTCCTGGCTAGGAACTGCTCAGACCTTTCCCCCCCTGGGTGCGATTCACTTGCAATAGGCAGGGACAGGCCAGGGTCTTAATCACCTCATCCAAGTGACCTAAAGAAAATTAGCAAAAGCTCCAGTCTCCACAAATCCTAGCCAGAGATCCTGAGAATGAACTGACCCTGCCCCCACTGTACACAACCCCAAGACCACCTACATGTGGCCCTTCAGGTCCAAACACTCTGCCACCATCAGTTTCAACAGCACCCCCAGGGCCAGATGATCCACCGGCACCCCCAGGCCCAAAAGATCCACTTTCTCCAGGACCAGCAGCCAGGCTGTGCCCCAGGCTGGGTGCAAGCGCCCTCCAAATGCCGGTACAAGAGACGTGGGAACCCAAGAGGCATGATGAAGATGGGACAGTCCAACCTGGATGTTCCATGATGTATTATCAGCCCTTCTCCACGGACACTGACCTCCTCAACTGGAAACATAACACCCCATCCTACTCTGAGAAACCACAGGCCATGGTAGACCTTATAGAATCCCTCTTCCAGGCTCATCAGCAAACTTGGGAAGACTGCCAACAGTTACTTCGCACCCTATTTAACACAGAGGAAAGGAGGAGAATAAGGAAAGGTGCACAGCAGTACCTGGAAGAGCACACATCAGCAGGAGTCATCGACCCTGCTGCCTGGGCTAATATGGCCACACCCAAAGAGCGCCCAGCATGGGACTTTACCACAACCAAGGGACAGGCATCAGAAAAACCTTCAGAAACTAGAGAGTTTTGTCGGAATGAGCATCACCCAACTAATAAAGATTGCCAATAAGGTCTACATGAACAGGGAGGTCGTAGCCGAATGGGAAGCTGACAAAAAGATGAAAAAGAAGGTCAGCCTCCTTGCTGCTGCCCTGAAAGAAAAGGACAACACAAAGATGGGGATACCCCAACCACCAAAAGGGGGGAGCCCAGAACTCTCTTGGCAAGGGATCAGTGTGCCTACTGTAAAGAGAAAGGGCATTAGAAAAACAAATGTCCCAACCGGGGAAAGGCTCAAAAGCCCAGCTGGTACAAGGAAGAACCCCGAGAGGAGGACCTCATAGGCCTTGTGGGAATGGACTCAGACTGAGAGCAGCAGGACTTTTTCCTCCTTGGCCCCCATGAGCCCACGGTCAAAATGAAGGTGGGGGGCCAACCAGTGACTTTAATGGTTGATACTGGGGCCAAGCACTCTGTTGTCACTTCCCCAGTGGCACCTTTCAGCAAAAGGACTGCGACCATCCTCAGGGCCACCAGGATGCAGGTAATACAACAGCCCTTTTGCCAGGCTCGCCAGTGTGAACTTGGGGGCCACAAGGTCTGACATGAATTCCTTTATCTGCCCGATTGCCCCATCCCTCTCCTGGGCCAAGACATACTCTCCAAGCTTAGGGCTCAAATAACCTTTGAGCCCACAGAACACACTAGCCTCTGATTGAACCCAAGGCAAGAGGAGACAGGGTCTCTAATATTAGAAATTACCATGCCAAGGGAAGAAGAATGGAGGATATTCTGTGCCCAGGCCCAACCAGGCTGTCCGCTGGAGTTCAGACTCACCTTCCCTTCAGTATGGGCTGAAAACAACCCATCTGTACTAGCCCAGAATCGGGCCCCTATCTTTGTTGAACTGATCCCAGGAGCCCAACCTCAGAGGCAGAGGCAATACCCCCTTCCACAAGAAGCTAAGATCGGCATCCAAGAACATCTGGTCAAACTCAAAGAAGCATGTATTCTAGTCGAGTGCCAGTCAGCCTGGAATACCCCACTCCTGCCAGTCAAGAAGCCAGGAGGGGGATACTAACCAGTTCAAGACCTGTGGGCCATCAACAAGGTGACCATCTCTCTGCACCCAGAAGTCCCAAATCCATACACCCTCCCCGGCCAAATCCCAGGGTCGGCCAGATGGTTTACTTGCCTAGATTTGAAGGATGCCTTCTTCTGCCTCCACTTAGCTCCCCAGAGCCAGCCACTATTTGCCTTTGAATGGTCTGAACCTGATACAGGGTGTCAGATGCAAGTGACTTGGATGCACCTCCCACAGGGGTTTAAAAACTCACTAACACTCTTTGGGGAGCGCTGGCCACGGACCTTGCCAGCTTCCCAAGAGAGGCCACACGATGCACCCTCCTCTAGTATGTGGACGACCTCCTCCTCGCCAGTGACACACAAGAAGACTACACAAAAGGCAAAAGGCCCTCCTACAGCTCCTGTCAGACTCGGGATACTGAGCCTCATGGAAGAAGGCACAAATCTGCCAACAGCAGGTCCAATACCTTGGTTTCCTCCTCACCCAAGGGAAAAGAGAACTAGGGCTGAAGAGGAAAGGGTCATCATTTCCCTGCCACAGCCCCAGACAAAATGGGGCCTATGAGAATTCCTAGGCACTGCAGGATTCTGCTGCGTCTGGATCCCTGGGTTCTCAGCAATAGCAAGACCCCTTTATGATCTCTTAGGGGGACCAGATCAAGAACCCCCTGCCTGGACTGAGAAAGCAGAAGCCCAGCCCTGGGCCTATCAGATGTAGAAAAACCCTTCAATCTCTTTGTGCATGAAAAGGAAAAAGTAGAGCTTGGGGTACTCACCCAGACTGTTGGACCCTGGCAACGGCCAGTGGCTTACCTGTCAAACAAGCTGGACCCTGTGCAGTGGGATGGCCACCGTGCCTGAGGGCACTGTCAGCCACAATCCTACTCATCAAGGAGGCAGACAAACTTACCCTGGGGCAAGAACTTAATGTCAAGATCCCTCATGCAGTTGTGTCCCTCATGAACACACAGGGACACCTCTTCCTTTCCAACTCTCCGCTAGCACAATACCAAGGGCTCCTCTGCGAAAACCTGCGGGTCGCCCTCGAAATGTAAGGACATTAAAATCCAGCAACATTTTTCCCCATTGAAGAGGGGGAACCAGACCATTACTGCTCCAAAGTGACTGATGAAGCCTATGTGAGCCATCCAGATCTGTGGGATCAAACCATAAAGAATCCAGAGCTCACGCTGTTCAGTGATGGCAGCAGTTACCTACAAGAGGGTGCCCAGAATGCAGGTTATGCAGTAACCACAACCACTGAAGTCCTAGAAGCTAAGGCATTACCAGCTGGATGGTCAGCTCAACAGGTTGAAATATGGCTTATGAAATATATGGCTTAGTCCAAGCCCTCACCCTCGGTGAAGGGAAGCAAGTCAACATCTATACTGACTCTTGGTATGCCTTTGCTACTGTACATATACATGGAGCCATCTACAAGGAAAGGGGCCTCCTAACTGCAGCAGGAAAAGCTATCAAGAACAAAGAGGAGATACTGAGACTCCTCGAAGCCGTCTGGCTTCCAAAGGAAGTAGCAATCCTGCACTGTAAGGGACACCAGAAAGGAGACGACCCCATAGCTCAGGGAAATTGTCTGGCAGATGAGGCAGCCAGGGCCTCAGCCAGTGAGGACATGGACAGAGCCCTTTCCCTCACCATGGCCCTAACACCCCCAGAAGAAGTCCCTCCACCCAGTTACACTAAAAAGGAAAAGGAATGGGCCATGGCTGAGGGAGACACCCTGACTGGAAAGGGATGGTGAATGATGCCAGACAGGCACATCTTTGTTCCACCAGCAACTGGAGGGCATCTAGTCAAGGAACAGCACCAACTCACTCATCTGGGAAAAACTGCATTAGAGGCCCTTCTCAAGAAGCACTACTACATCAGTCAGCTGCCAGCACTATGCCAAGCAATGAGTGAATGATGCATAACATGTGCTAAAAATAATGCTCGGTCTGCACCATGGCCCCCGCCAGGTGTCCAGAGGATGGGAGCAACCCCCTTCAAAGATCTAGAGGTAGACTTCACAGATATGCAGCTGAGCAGGGGGTTCAGATATCTCCTAGTAATAGTATGCACATACTCTGGATGGGTCAAAGCCTTCCCAACCAGGACTGAGCAAAGCCGGGAAGTAGCTAAAGTCCTCTTGCAGGAGACTGTGCCCCGGTTCGGCCTGCCATTAACAATCCATGGTGACAATGGACCTGCATTTGTGGCAGACATTGTACAGGTCTTGACCAAATCTCTCAACATCACCCAGAGACTCCACACCGCTTATTGGCCCCAAAGTTCAGGGAAAGTAGAGTGAATGAATCGCACCCTCAAGGGAACCTTAGCAAAGTTTTGTCAGGAGACTAACCTCCCATGGCCAGATCTGCTACCCCTAGCTCTCCTGCGTGCTCGTTGCATGCCTGGGACATCAGGTTTCTCCCCATTCAAATTAATATATGGACGGCCTCCCCAGTGCTTGGGAAGCCTTCTGGGAAACTTGCATCAGGTTGGAGATAAAGGGATAAAGGAGCAGCTTCAGCCCTGGGGGCCACCCTAAATAAATTATAAAAGTACACCATTGAGAGAGCCCCAAACTCCTTAGGGTCTCAGGTACACTCTCCAGACAGGGGACTCAGTCTGGGTCAAGGATTGAAAGAAAGACCCCCTCAAACTGCAGTGGACAGGGCCCCACACTGTTGTTCCAACCGCCCCTACTGCCCTCAAGGTCTCAGGTGTCACCCCGTGGATCCACCACTCCAGAATGAAGAAAGTTCATCATTCAGATGAGGAGCCCCACCAGTGGAGAGTCCAGCCAGACTTCACGAACCCACTTGGTTTCACCTTTGACGAGACCCCACCGACTGAGGGACACCTACTCACCGTCGTCCCTGACTCTCATTGGCATGATTTCCCTCATCTTGGGAGTTAGACTCTACACTGTTGCCCCTCCTGACTGGACTTTCCCCCAGAGGCTTACTATTTTCATTGCTTATTGAGTGTCCCTAGGGTATATTACTGCACTTACTTGTCCATGGGTTTAATCTGCTGACAGGTTAGCCATGATGGCTCCCTCTACCTAAGGTCATAGATCCCACTTTTACTGGCCCTCTGCTGTCTACTCCTGAGTGCATTTCACCATGGTTTTCCTGGCCCCAGTCAGTCCCGGTCTTCTGCTACCTGGTGTGCTATTCCTCCTCACTGCCTCTAGCTTGCCCGGCCAGGCAAGGGGGGCAAACTCTCCTATCACCATTACTGGCAAATGGACTTTCCAGCTTATCCCCCTCAATCCTGTACCAGTGCCCCCACTGACTTCTTCCACCTGGGATGGGCACACACCAAAGGTTAATCTCCATTTTGATGGATGCCAGCTTCCTCCTTCCAGATACCTCCTGGGAACCTCATAGATGGTGTTCCTACCATGGCCCTCATTCAGGTTACCAGCTAATAGATATCTACATCTGTGGGGACCCTATGCCTCAACAGCCAAACACCTGCCCTCAGTTCTGCTCACAAGCCTGGGGATGTGAGTCATGGGTGGCCACTTGGCCAGGAATGGAACGATGGTCCACCAGGTGGTGGCACCTCAAACAGTGCAGTGACATCCAGATTTCCTTGTCATGCAATGCCACCCCATACTCTTGCTCTAACAATCACTATATACCACTCACCCTCTCAGTCTTAGAACCCAATGCCACATCATGGGCTACAGGAATCATTCTCCTGTTGGGCCAATATCACCCTATGGGAACCTACCCCATGACCAAATTTATGATTAAGTCCATGTTCACTCCAAGCCTTACAGTCAATCTCCAGGGTAAGACAGAAAATAACTCGCCCTGGCACATCCCTGAGTCCCCCATCCACACACAGCAAGCATCTATAGCACAACTGTTAGGTATGATTAACGCCTCCCACCAAGCTCTTAACCACTCAAAACCACCCCTAGGATCTGACTGCCGGATCTGTATAAAGCCCAGTCCCATCCAATACCTTGGTGTCATCCTCAACCAATCTACCGTGTCACCTCCCACCTTGGCACTGGGGACCTCAGATTATCCCTTGCTGGCTCTAGTACTGCTGTATGGTAACTCTTCCCCTCCTATCATGGGCCACAGTTGGGTCTGTTCCCCTAACACTTTTCTGGCTTATGATCAAGGTGTATACATCTGCATCACCCCGCTCAATCAATCATGCACGCTTGTCAGTCTTTTACCCAATCTTTCAGTCCTCCCCGGGAGCGATGCCCCACTCATATGGAGACCTCCTATCCGCCCTCGGTGCTCCCCCATGGCTATTCCTCTTATCGTGAGCCTGCTGGCCGCATCAGGTGTTGTCCTCAGCACCACTGGCATTGGGATGTCTCAGGTTCAGTACCAGGGGTTAACTCAACAACTCATGGCAGACTTTTCCGCCCTCACTCAGTTGGCCCTGGCCCTGTAGCGCCAACTCAATTCACTGGCCTCGGTGGTCCTCCAAAACAGGCGTGGGCTCAACTTACTCATGGCCATGCAGGGGGTGCTCTGCCTCTTCTTATAGGAGACATGTTGTTTCTATGCTAATGAGTCAGGGGTGGTCCAAGAACTCTGACCCAATTACAGGAATGAGTACATCGCTGGTGGGAATCACTCCAGTGGACAACTTGGTGGGATACCCTCTCACAATGGTTCCCTTGGTTCAGCCCCCTCTTCAGCCCCCTCCTATTGCCTCTCCTCATAGTAGCGTTTGGTCCTTGTATTCTTAATGCCCTTATTAGGTTTATCACTACTCAAATTGCTAAAATCAGACTCCAGGTATCCTTACTCACTATTGCCCCATAGAAGATGAAAATGATGCCCTCTAAACTAGGTGTTTAAAGGGGCATCAAAGTGGGGGAATGATAAGGAAAATCTGTGTCCTAAGATGGCTGACCGAGCCAGCGAGAGAGTCCCAGTCCTTGCCCCAGGGCTCTTCTTCTCCCTGCTCTGCTTCCCATGTGCACCTTTCTGGGTCCTTTTCCCTGCCCCGCTTTGCACACACGCCAAAAGTGCCAAGTATGCGGAAGTAGAAGTGTGTAAATTGCCCCCTTTTTTTGTCCTCAGGGCTCAGACCTTTGGAGATCACTCTCCTCTGAGTCTGCCAGCGTTAAATAAACCTCATATCTCCAAGACCTCCGGGTGCTGTAGGTTCTTCTATCAGGCAATCCAGTCCAGGTTCCGTAACATTACCAATAAGGCACCTAAAATGTGTTGAAAGTTCTCTTAGAATGATTTTTGCTATCTTCTTGCCACTCTTTGGTATTTTCCATTGATATGCTTTGTACTACGATTTGGATGTCTAATAATTATCATGATTATGCAGATCAAAGGAGCCATGAAAAACAAAATGAAAGAGAAAATATCAAAGACATAACCCAAAAGAAAGTTCCTTAGATCAGGTCACAGTGCTGGTGCCATTACCTAGATTGTATCTGGAAATGGTGAGGAAAACCAAAGAGTTGAAGAATAATCAGAAGATAGTCTGAAACATAACCTGCATTAAGCTGGAGGTGTGAACTGAGAATATAAGAGCCAAATTGAGAATGTCAGAGTCAAACTGTCAAAGGGGTAGTAATAACCAAGACTACTGAATCTAAAGTAAAGAATTATAGTTGGAATGTAGCAGTAGTGAAATTAAAGCAGTTAAAGAGATATTAGCATGTTTCACTATAATTCATTTCATGAAGTGTATTATGTTATCAAGTTGATAATGTTTTATTAATGGCAAATAATAAAATGACAAATGATGGAGATGTCTGTCATGTATTTAAGGTCAGGTCTTGTCCTGCCTTGGAGTCTGAAAAATTCTCACTACTAATACCATCAAGATGAGCTAGGGTAGCCCATATAGAGTTGCAATCTTTGAGGAAAGGATTATTTCACATAATTTTTAAGTGTTTGATCAGGACTAAGTTGTTTGAAGTATGGATAAAATAGCACATATAAAAGTTGGAAACAAATATAGGGGTAAGACCATCTGCACGGTAGTCAGTACAATAATACCCTCAGCAAAATATAAAACATTTCTAGACCTTGGCACTACTGTACATTTACATAGCTTAAAATTATTCATTCCTACTCTAATTCTGGATTACTATGATCCAATGTTGCCAAATACAATAAATATCACCATCGAGACAATCCATGATCTTCCAAAAGCATCCTTCAAATAGAGTCTACTACTTTTAAAATACACCTTCAATTCTAAACACATGCAATAAGTTAGAATGTAGAAAAACTGTTCTGAAAGATGGACACAGATTCATGGACCATCTACCCTTGAGGAAGCCCAGAACCATAGGAGGATCTGATTAGACATTGGGGCAATATTCCTAAGTTTTGTACAAGGTAGTGAAATAAGAAATCTTCTACAGACTTTTTTCCAGCTATAAAACCAAGGAGACAGCCTATCATTTAGGTCATATTCCCATGGAGTGGAGGAGGCCACCCGGTCTTAACTATGGTTCAAAAAAATGTATATGAATCCAATCTAAATTGCAACTAAGCAAGGAAGTAGAGTTTTGGCACTACTTGGTCAAGATTCAGAACCACTGAGAAGAAACATCAAAGTCCAAAGTCTACAGAGGGAGCCTATTATACCAGAATAATTAGCTAAGAATATGTTATACTAGAAGAAGTTAGTGTGCAAATACTTTGTCCCTAATGTGGCAGAGTATTAATGGGCCACTGATGGACTGCTGATGGGCCACTATGGGCCACTGATGATGAGCTGATGGGCCCATCTGATGATAATGATGGGCCACTGATGATAATTCAAGCCAATAAATACACCACAGAGACTTTGATGTACCAATCTCTTACTTTTTCAAAAGTAGTATACTTTTCTATTCTTAATAAAAAATATTTTATTACTTATTATAAAAAACTTTCATTATATTTATTTATGAAGTCTTTCAGTATCTATACTCATCTTTGTTTTAAATTCTGTTCCTAGTTCTTTTCTCTTTATTCACTTTCTCTGCCATTCTACCCCTGCCCTTATCTTCATTTGTTATTGTAGCTATTCATTTGTTTTTCTGTCCTTCTTTCTTCACAGTATTTATTTAGCACATGCTGGGGTTTATTTAATACATTAGTCAATTGTGTCATTATATTTTATATAATACATAAATATATATCATACATAACAAATATATGTTTCCAACTCTTCACTGCTATTCATTATTCAAACTACTTAATATTGATCAATTATGTACAAACATTTATCAATGCTCTATTTTTATTTACTATATAAATTTTAATATATATGAATATACACATATCCATAATACATTTTTTATTTATTCACCCACATATATTTATATATACACAGGTATGCACACACACACACATAAATTTGGAATTTATTATCTAGTTAGGGTTTGGCAAACTATGACCCATGGGGTCAAAGCCAAGCCACTGCCTGTTTCTATAAATAAAGATTTATCAGACCATAGCCACATCCATTCTGTAATATATTGTCTATGGCTGCTTTGGTGTTATAATGATAGAGCTGAGTGGCTGTGACAAAGACTTTATGGTCCTCTAAACTCCAAATATTTACTTTTTTTTTTTTATAAAAAGTTTGCCTGTCCCTGCTCTAGTTATTTTTTTGAAAAAAATATTTTCATATACAATGTTTTTCATGTATACAAAATATTAAGGCTAAAATAGATTCCATTGGACATTAAAAAGTCAAATTGACAATACCACTTGCCTTCACATGTAAATCTTAGCTGATTACAGAGGAGCTAGATACAGGTGAAAACAGAACACAGGATATCTTCTAAGGCTCCTCCTGAGTTGGATCAGTTGTACCCAAACATTTTACTTTAATGTTAGTGATAATATGTGGATTTCTACTGTAAATAATATATGTTATATATAGGTATATATTCAATATGTATTATATACTATGTGTATATATTATATATTACATAATATAAACATATTATGATATATAAGTATTATAATATATAATATACATTACATGTATTCCATTTCTTCAAAAACAATTTAAGCAAATTGTGTTTTTATTTCCATGTGGACAACTTTGTCAGCCATGTCCACTAGGGTTTTTGAAATCTGCCTAGCCACTTAGGAAGATATTACTTTAAGACTCACAACAGAAAGGGAATTCATAACTTCCTTCAGTCTATTTTCTTTACAAATGCAAAATAATTATTTTCTTCCTTGATACCACTCAAAAGTAAAATGTACTCTAAAATCTCACTGGAGTCTTCAGAGTATAAGGTATAGATTTTAATGCAATGAACTAAGGTATTGGAATGAAATTCCTTTAATTTAGAACAAAAAACTCTGGCAATTGCTTTTTATCAGAAAATTTGTCTTCCAGCTTTCACCAGTATTTGGGCAGAAATAATCTTAGTAATTTAGGCTTTCCCTAAAGCTTGATCCTTGGGTTTTTACACACAGAAGTAGTTGTAGGGGAAATCTTATGACTTTACCAGGACTCTCTACTTGTCTCCCTCAAAGAGGAAGCAGAGGCAAGAAGGCAGTGTCTTGGTCAATATCCTTGGTTATTGCCAAAAAATTTTCCTTAAACATTAAAGATAAAAGAATATAAGGTATATTAAACTACATATGCTAATGAGATAAAATTAAAACTCTAATCTAGCTAGACTTCTCTACTGTAATCATATATTTTTCAGACATAAAACTTACCTGATAACCACTTTAACCATTTCTAGGGTTCTCTTTTGAGTTTTAAAAATGTGCCCATGTATTGAAGTTCACAGTGCTCCACATGGTTTGAGAAATTTATACTAAAAGCATATAAATTAGCATACATTTTATTAGAGCTTCACTAATTTCACTCTCTTCTGAATTCTCTATTGGCTTCTCACTAGCTTCTTTTTCCCCTGAAATAATTAAAGTTTAGATACCTCAATTTCTAGGAGTTCTATTACTTCCACTTATGAAAGATGGCTTATCAATATACACAGAATCAATCTTCTAATTACTATACCTCAAAACATCTTCAATGTAGTCTTTTATCATTAAAAAAAGGTGACATACTGACAGTGATTACACATCTCCATTCTATCTCGAACTACTACGTTGTAGACATCTTCGAAAGAATACATAGTACAACAATATTTGCACTTTCCTCAACCATCAGGCATTAGCAAATACTTTATACCTCATCAAATATTACACTGAGTAATGTGTATCTTTGAAATTGGACATCAGCCACCCAATTACACTAAAATTATGAAATATATAGAGAAGTAATGGGCTGCCAGTTGCTGGTCTTGCACAGAAATGGGGATCTGAGAAACCATATATTGTCTCTGATCACCAAAAATATGCTAATCAACACTTTGTGTTTGATGTTAGACATAAAATAAATCTATTGAGGAAACTGGACATGTCTATGTAAATGTCTAGAAATGTCTATATCTATGCAAATAGTACATTAAAGAAATAGCTTCAGACCAGGATACCGGTTCAAAATTATCCAAGGCAATACAAAAGAAAATCTGTCTAAAGGCAATTAAACATTATTTTTCTATTTGAACGACACAAAAACATTACTGATAACTAACACTATTATCAGTGAAAAGATTTTTTTTGAAGAGATTTTTATAAATACTACATAATCTTTGTGATTATCTGCAAAGTCAAAGATAATAATGCAATTTGCATTAAGGGTAGTATAAATTCCTTCAAAAATTCAGTAGATATTTTCAATCAGTTATGTATATTAAGATAATTTGAATAACTTTAAAAATGAGAAATCCTATTATAAACACACCTGAACACTTACCTATATGTAGAAAATAGTTTCCATCTAAGAAATAATGAAGATAAAATTTTACATTTTGGAAAGTTATAGATCTTTCAGAAGACACTGATCCAACTATTTCCAAATTGACATAAGCAAATATAATAGGCTTTTTTATTCAGTCTTCAATACCTGAGGCTCATCTCTTCCATATGTGGGATATATAACATGGGGCATATTGTTAACCTGTCTGAGCTTGAGCACTCACCTGAAAAATATGGGTAGTAACAATCTTCACATACTGGTAGATGTGAGTATTATAGAATACATATAAAAAGCATTTACAGAGTGCTAAGCTACTATACATATCTGTGCTAATTATTTTTTTTTCAATTTCCTCTGGAGTTAACTTTTAAGCATGCTGAGAATGAAAACTTCTTTTTCTGTTGTTATAGATGATAATTTTGCATTGCTTTGTTTTTGTGGGGATGGACAATTGGTATATTCCTATATTAAACTTATAGTGATTTTGTTTAAATATTTGCTATCACTGAAACTAAACATCCAATTGTTTTGAGAGAAAGGGAAAATAGTACTCAAAAATGTTACAAATAACAGTTGATGATTATGAATTATATTTTTTGGGTAAAATTTTCTCTGTCATACAGTAGTGTTTTCTCTCATTTCCTTCAGTTCATTCTACATTCAGAGCTATTGTTATGTGGAAATGTTCTGAAAATATTAGCTCTAAACTGGAAAATAATTTTGCTATCAAGCAATTTATTCTATGGTATACAGATAGTATATGAATGAAAAATTTTACTATAAAAACACCTATGATCAAATATAAATACATAAAATATAGTTGTTTTCATAAGTATTTCAAAATATAAATATACTGTATGCATCTGTATTTAATTTTACAGAATATAAATATATAGACTTTTTTTTCAAATAAGACATACAAATAATCAACAGGTACATAAAAAGATGCTCAATATCACTAATCGTCAGGAAAATGCAAATCAAAAGCACAATGACATACACACCTGTTAGAATGGCTATCGTCAAAAAGACAAGAGACTACAAGTGTTGGTAAGGATGTGAAGAAAAAGGAACCCTTAGGACTCTTGGTAGGAATGTAAATTGGCGCAGCCAGTATGAAAAACAGTATGGAGGTTCTTCAAAATCTAAAAATAAAATTACCACATGATATAGCAATCCTACTTCCAGGTTTATATCCAAAGAAGATGAAATCACTATCTTGAAGAGGTACCTGCACTCCCAAGTTCAATGCAGCGTTATTCATAATAATCAAGACATGGAAAAAATGTGTCTATAAACAGATGAGTGGATAAAGAAAATGTAATATATACATATACTGGAATATTATCCAGCTGTAGAAAAGAGGGAAGTCCTGCCATTTGCAACAACATGCATGGACCTTGAGGGCATTATGCTAAGCCAAATAGGCTAGACAGAGGTAAACACTGTCACTTATTTGTGGAACTCTAATAAACCAAACTCATAGAAACAGAGAGTAGAGTGGTGGTTGTCAGGGGCTGGGGGTGGGAGAAATGGGGAGATCTTGGTCAAAAAGTACAAACCTCCTGTTATAAGATGAATCAGTTCTGAATATCTATGTACAGCATGGTGATTATAATTAACAATACAGTATCATACATTTTGAATGGGCTAAGTAACTAGATCTTAAATGTTCTCACCACACACACACACACGCATACAAGTAGTGATTATGTGAAGTGATAGAAATGTTAACTAATGATATGGCAATCATTTAGCAACATATATCAAATCAACACATTGTATACCTTAAACTTATATAATGGTACATGTAAATTACATCTCAGTGAAGCTGAAAAATTTTTTTTAAATATTAAAAAAAATATTCAGGTAACTGTTAACCTTAATGAAATGTCTATGTAATAGTACCGAAAGAGAAGGTTTTTATTTAAAATAATATTATATTAATGTTTTTCATGTGTTGTGTAAAATATAACATTGATGGGCCCAAACAAGTAAATAATTTAATAAAATTTGACCCTTTCTATATCTCCTTTGGCTTCTGAAATAATTCCAACTGATAAAACAAACTAGTGTCTTTTCTGGGTATCAATTTGCACAGGGTTGCATAAAGTTGAATATTTTGGAAACTGTCAAAACAATTCAGGCTCCCTGTTCTTAGGTTTTTAAATTTTAATTATGGGGGATTGGCTATTTACACATCACAAGTTAAATAATGGTGAAGTGGAAAATAAAATATACTTAATATATTATCAAATAACTACAACCATTCCGATGTCCGCATGACAAATCAGGAAAGCCTGAGGTTAGGCTATGTAAAAAAGGATGATTTCAAAACATTAAGAGGGGAGAGCAAGAATGAGTAAAGCACATGGGTGAATATACTTATGGAATCTTCAAGAGGCAATGCGTAGATAATATTGGGAGGAGTGAAATAGAGTTAATGTAGGAAATAATGTATATCTATTGTTTGCTGGTCAGCATACTTACCTGATAAAAGTAACTTTAATTTTCTTTGGGAAAACTGCTTCTCCTCAAATTCTCAGTCATGAAACTTACATAGAATTCATTCCATTCATGGTTAAGGTACTCAGTCATAATTGGATTAAGTCATTAAGGCTAGTCTGTGTTTGGCCATGGTGGTGATTAATTTGTGAGTATATGACATAAATTGATTTGGTAAGGTGAATGGGAGTTTTTTTTTCTGGTACTGCTTGGACACAATTCTGTTTTTCCCTGAAAAATACCAGTGACAATGTAGGTAATGCTCATAACTGCCAATAGTAATTTTGTTGTTGGTATAGCCATTTTTTAAGCAAAAAATTAATCAGCTAGAAGATAATGTTAACCCAGCAGGAATGGCACAAGAGATGTGTGGGTGGTAATGATTGAGTACTACATCAAACTATAACTGAACTAGCTATTTCTCTACAATTTACGGTTATATGTGCCAATAAACTTTCCTTTCCAATTTAAGCTACGTAGAGCTGAATCACTTTCACCAAATATTAACTTAATATATAAGACTAGAATTATTTTTCACAAAATAGGTTTGAAGCCAGACTCTTCTAAAATCGGAATGTCTGGATGCCTGGAAAAGTTATTCTAAAACAAATAATTTTTAAAAATTGAAGAATTATGAACAAGTGCTTATAAAGCTACAGTGGTATGTCGTTATTCCTCTAATAGCATTTTGCCAATGAATTAAAAAGGAAACAGACTAGGGGTGCCTGGGTGGCTCAGTCGTTAAGTGTCTGCCTTCAGCTTGGGTCATGATCCCAGGGTCCTGGGATCGAGCCCCACAAACCGGGCTCCCTGCTCGGCAGGAAGCCTGCTTCTCCCTCTTCCTCTGCCCCTGCTTATGTTCCCTCTCTCGCTGTCTCTCTCTCTGTCAAATAAATAAATAAAATCTTAAAAAAAAAAAAAAAAGGAAACAGACTAGGGACAAAAAGAAAATTACCCATGTATAAAAATTATGAGAGACTGAGATAAATGATGGTTGGAAAGGAAGAAATTAATATAAGATATATACTGAGGCAATATAAAAGTTACTATAAATTAAATTAAGATATTTGGATTATTTGTTAGATTATTATGCTTTTGTTTGTCCTGAGGGACTTGGCAGTCAGAATCACATTCTTAAGTTTACAGGGGACTGGAGGGGCAGAGTGAATTTCAGAATCACACTCAAGTGACCACCTGCAGGGAGGTTTCTCCCTCCAGCCCCTCCCCAGACTGCCCTAGTGGAGACCAAGCAGGGCCACCCACTGTCTTGTCTCAGTCTGCCTGTGGCTGTGGATAGTTTCTGGTGCTAACAGAATACAGTCCTACTTTGGGCATTTCCAGTCCTCTTCCCAGGGCCACAAGGAGCCCCACTAGCTTCTCTAAAGCTTTGGTCAGACCTGGCCTCATCTCAGACCTCTGCTCAGGACTGGGGACATAGCCAGCATGCTCCTTCCCTCAACCCATTGGTACATTTTCTTGAAAAATTGGTACCTTTTTCCTCTAAAAATGTCCTATATTCTTTGATTTTAGCCAATTTAGACATTTATCATGTTTATCTTTTTTTTTTTAAGATTTTATTTGTTTATTTGACACAGAGAAAGAGAGAGAGAGCACAAGCAGGGGGAGCGCCAGGCAGAGGGAGAAGCAGGCTTCTCGCTGAGCAGGGAGCCTGACGTGAGGCTCCATCCCAGGACCCTGGGATCATGACCCGAGCTGATGGCAGCCACCTAACTGACTGAGCCACCCAGGAGCCCCCATGCTTATCTTCTAATCACATTCTTTCCAGGTTTATTAAGATATAACTGACATATAACATTGTGTAAGTTTAAAGTAAACAATATTGATTTGATACACATATATGGCAAAATAATTACCACACCAGTATTAGTTAACATCTCTATCCCCTCACATAATTATCATTTCTTTATTGTGGGGAGAATACTTAAGATCTACTCACTTAGCAGCTTTCAAGTATATAATATAGTATTATTAGCTATAATCACCATGCTATGTATTAGATCCTTAGAACTTACTTATCTTGTAACTGGTAGTTTGTACTCTTTGACCAACGTCTCCCCATTTCCCCCATCCCTTGGCTTCTGGTAATCCTCTCTCTACTCTCTGTTTCTATGGGTTTCGTTCTTCAGATTCTACATATTAATGATATCACACAGTATTTGTCTTTCTCTGTCTGACTTTTTTCACTTAGTATAATGCCTTCAAGTTTTCTCCAAGTTATAGCAAAGAGTAGGATTTCCTTCTTTACCGTGGTTGAATAATATTCCATTGTGTAATCCCAAAACCATGTATAGCACATGCCCTTGCCAGACAGTCTATCAATTACACGAATTTGCTCTTTCAATATTTGCTAATGCTGAAGGGTCTCATTATTGCATTTTTAATAATTAATCTTTATTTTTCTAGCTAGGTATGTTACTGGAAATTATACAGAGAAGAAAACAGGCATTACCAAAGGCCTGTCTGATACCTTCTCAAATATGCATACATTTGCATAAGCTTCATGATAAAAGATGGGCAGTTAAGAGAAAACACAGATATTGCATTGCAATGAGTAGGTAATTTTGAAAAACCTTCATAATGACAGAATTCAAGTGCTTCTTTATACCACAGAATATTAAAATAACCTTCATTTACCTTTTTTCCTTCCCTTCTTTTGTTTTTGTTTTTGGTTGTTTTTGGTAGTTATGGTTTTTGCCTTTCCATTTCCATTAGATAATGAAAAGATAAAGGGCAACCCTCTAGCAGTGTTGTGTTTGATGGCATCAGAAATAAGTCAGAAGGGAAAAAATTTAAAAAACAGAGATGAGACAAGAAGAGTACATACAAAAATGCCTAGGAACAGGGAAAACTAATACTTTCTTTAGACTATGAAGTTAAAATGAAAAATTGAAGTCAAATAATTGGAATAGTATGGTTGCAAAAGTTTTTGAAATATATTTTATTACATTAATGTATATCATATAACACACAATTATAATGTGTGTTTACAATGAGGTAGATCATCTCTAAGGAAAGAAAGGTAAAAGTGAGGTTAGGCATACATAATTTTTAGTATGTCTCCCTTTAAGGGATAAAATAATCTCTAAATAATAATACATTATTAAATGTTTATATATTATTAATAAAGTATTTACTGTTATTGATATTTATAAATAAATTATAAATGATTAATGTTAAATAAAAATGACAACACTATAAAATGACTCAACCTTATATGAAACCAATTATCAAAAAGATCTGCACACGGGATGCCTGGGTGAGTCAGTCGGTTAAGCATCTGCCTTCAGTTCAGGTCATGATTCCAGGGTCCTGGGATCGAGTCCCGCATTGGGCTCCTTGCTCAGCAGGGAGCCTGCTTATCCTTCTGCTGCTGCTCCCCCTGCTTGTGTTCTCTCTACTCTGACAAATAAATAAAATCTTTAAAAAAAGTAAAGATCTGCACATGAACATATCTAGTGGATAATAAGAAAACAGAGTAGTGATGAAAGCTGAGAAACAGTAAAGGTACTTGAATTAAGTAGTAAAAAAAGAATTAAGTAATATTGTGGATTTAAATGTCTCCGCCCTATTTGGCAGAAGGCCCTGGTTTGAGTGTTTAGAGGCTTAGACCCTTGGACTTCTGCCACTTACTGGCATAGGACTCTGGAAGAGTAACATAAGACCAGATAACTGTTTTCTCATCTCCAATATGAAGTGATTAAATGATATGACTATTTGGATCAATTTAACAATGATGATCTATCTATCTATCTATCTATCTATCTATCTATCTATCATCTATTATCTATCTATCCATTCTTCCACCTACCTACATATTTATCTAAATATTCATACACCTGTAATTCTTTCCCAAACATGCCTGCATACCCAGAGTCTGAGTGTCATAGGTTGGCTTCCCCAGAAAGCTAAGGCTGACATTCAGTTTAGTGTTCATAAGATCAATACTCATGGGAAGAAGGGAGTATGGCAAGACTGAGCAAAGAGTAAGACTTGTGGTACAGATGCAAGCCATCCGTGGACCCTACAGGGAATGCCAAAACTGAGGTGGCTCTTCAAAGTGTTCCTGACTTGGAGTGAGGGACCTGAGACTGCATACCCTGTGTTTAGAAGTCAATGAAAACAGACTGCCTAGCAAAAGACATGTCTGTAGGAAAAGTAATCTCCAGTTTTGGCAATTCCTAAAAAGGACTGATAGTTAATGATTACCAGACAAGAATCTTCTCAAAAGTTTGGATGAATTCTTCAGTCCTGAAGAAGGTATATGCATGGTGCTGCCCAGTGTCATGATGTAGATAATGTTGAGAGATGTCCCAGCTTTTCAAAGAGATCCACCCATCTCCTTGAATATCCAGGGTGTGAGCAGCAATAATCAGAGTGTCCAAAGCCCTTTTAACAAAATAACCAACTTTATCAATGGAATATGATGTGACAAGTTAATTTCCATGTTAAATTTTGTTATGGTATAAATTCCTCAGAATTTATAGGGTTTATGATTCAGAAATCTCCAGTATCCTTTCAGAGAGATTCCTCTATTCCTTTGAGGAAGTAGTTTTCACAGACCCAATATATCTTTTTATTGAAAAAATAATTTTAATGCCTTTTTTATTACTCTGAAATGAAATTTATAGATAATATAACCTATCTGTAAATATAATTTCAAAAGATCAATATAATACTATAACTATAATATAAAGGAGAAATAAGAGAAAGTCATTTATAATAAAATAACATGCATTTCAATATGTAAATATTCAGGAATGACAAAATTAGAAGACATGGTAAAATAGTCAGATACTTGCACTATAAATTGCTACAAATATCCTTTATTGGAAAATCAAATACCACCAGAGGACTTGCTATCAATGGTCTAGTACTCAAAATTGAGAGTAACTAAATTCTCGAACAAAACAAATTAAAATCTTCTTTCCACTCTACTAGGATTTGCATTTCCTGGAAATTTATTGTATCTTAAAACTGTGAAGAAATTGTATTCATATGTAAAGAAAGTTAAATTCCAGGTGAAGTTCATTATAAATATGGTGTTTATCCTTGTGACTGACTGGTAGGACATTAAAAGCACATATGAAACAAGAAGTAATTTTCTTTGTGTGAGAACAGGTGCAGGCTGCATTCCTTGACAACTCATTAAATACCAGTATCCTTCAATCACTGAGATAATCACAAAGGCTCCCTACACTTGCTTAATGCCTCCAAGGACAAATACTCTTTAGTCAAGCATTACACCAAAGTGTCTGTTCAGCCATATAGAGCATGGAGGAATTGCTAAGCACTGATTATGTTTCTGGTGTTCATGTATGAAATTTCAGCCAAGTCTCTGTATCATATCTTTCAAAGAGCTGGGTACAATAATTAAGAACTACTTTATTTGTTGAGGAGTTTAAAGGCATCCCCTTTTTCTTTTTTTAAAAAAGATTTTATTTATTTATTTGAGAGAGAGAGTGAGAGAGAGAGAGCATGAGACGGGGGAGGGTCAGAGGGAGAAGCAGACTCCCCACCTGAGCAGGGAGTCTGATGTGGGACTCAATCCTGGATCATGACCTAAGCCTAAGGCAGTCGCCCAACCGACCGAGCCACCTAGGCGCCCAAAGCATCCCCTTTTTCTATTTTTTTTTTTCTCATTAGACACAAAGAAAAGGCAAATTGCCTGAGGCTTTTGTGAGGACATGGCTGCTATTCAAACAGACTGGGGACCTACTTTTCTGCTTAGGATATTTACAGTCATTAGAGATTAAACCATTCTGAGTGCCATTCTCAATCATTTAAATAAAAATACCACCAAAATCCATGGTCCTACAAAAATTAAAAGAAATAATCTATGGAAAATCCAGCAATTAGCTTAGTTTATGAGCAGCATATAGTTACTGATACTGGAGTATTAAGCTACAAGATAGAGGAAATAACAAATGATAAATATAGATAGAGAAGTACTTAAATAAAGATATTAGATATACATATAAATAATCTCTGTATTGGCGAAATCCATTGATAGATGGGAAAATGTGGAGGGAGGGAGAAAGATAATTGGATTCTAATATTGCTGTGTGACAATATCTAATTGTCCAACATCCTGACTTTGGCAAAGCACTGGGATATCTCATAGGTGAGGAGACCATACAATTTATCATCTAACATACGACATTTTGGAAATAAAAAAGATGCTATTAGTAATTATACTAGAAAAACAGACATAACCCAAGAGGGCACCATGTAAATTAAGAACAGTGGACACCTTAATCAAAAGTGTTATCCAATCCCATTGGTGAACATGGTTAAAATAATCTTGACATATTTGACTTTCTTCTGTTGTTTTCTTTTTAGCTATTTAATTCATAATTTATTTTCCTTACATTTGCTTCTTTTAGTTTGTTTTTATTAATGTCATTCTTATATTTCTTTGTCATATTCTTTGATCAAAAATTTGGTAACTTGAAAAATTAGAATCCTTAGTGTTTTCCTGGTCTTACTAAATGTAGACATATTTAATTGTTCACCCTCCTATACACAACATATAAGCCATTACCTTCAATTTTTTTCAGGAATTATATTTAATTTTTTTAGATTCAACCATTAGGTAAAATTTTATTTCAGTTTGTTCATTGCTTTTCAAATAATACACTGTTAATAATAGAGCTGTCTTTATAAAGATTAAAATCATAAGCTTTGCGCAGTGGCAGTATCGTAGCCAATGAGGTTTATCCGAGGCGCAATTATTGCTAATTGTCTTCATTATAGAAATCTTGTGTATCGTTCTTTGCATTTATCCTTATCTTAAAAGTACTTTTGATGCTAGTATAATTAGTTTTAAAAATTGTTTTCAAATTTTTAAATTGCTAATGTATAAAAACACAATTTGCTTTTACATATTTATGTCATATATTCTGACAATGCTAAATTTAGTTACTAAAATATTTTATTCATGTTTTATACATTCCTTTAAAATTATACATACACACAAAAATTTATTAAAGGTCTGAAAAGATTTTTACATCTATCTTTCCACTGTTTATGTCTTTTATTTTTTATTACATTTGTTAGGAACCTAGATCTATTGCATAAAAGTGGTCAGTGTATATCTTCTTTCCAAACTTAAGGGAAATTGTTCATTCTTACACTTTCAAATGTGATAGTATCAATTAATGTCAAACTTTGCCAAATACTTTTGTATCTATTGTGATGATCATATGATATTTATCCTATATTTAGCTAATTAATTTTTTAAAAATATTTAACCAAAATTCCATTTTGGAATAAACCCATTTTTCATGACATAGTGTCTTTTCATCACATTACACTTGATTTCTATTTTGTTAGTGACTTTTAAGTCTTATGATGATGGAAGATATGAACATATAAATATAAATGCATAATTCTCCTTTCTTCTAATGTATTTATCTGATTCTGGTGCTATGGGTATGATGGTCTCATAAAACAAGTAGGGAGTTGTTTTATTCCTATTAATGTTGGCAAAAAAAATTTAGTAATAGGGGCGCCTGGGTGGCTCAGTCTTTAAGCATCTGCCTTTGGCTCAGGTCATGATCCCAGGGCCCTGGGATTGAGCCCCACATGGAGCCACACACTGAGCCCTGCATCGGGCTCCCTGCTCAGCAGGAAGCCTGCTTCTCCCTCTCCTACTCCCCCTGCATGTGTTCCCTCTCTCACTGTCTCTCTCTCTATCAAGTAAATAAATAAAATCTTTAAAAAATTTGATAATAAATAGTATTTCTTCTTTAAATATGTGTGGAAAACACTGGTAAGACTTAGTGGTCCTGGAGTTTAAAGATTTTTAATTAAGAATTCATTTTTAAAATACATATAGAAGGCTATTCATGTTTTTCATTTTTTCTTTTGTCAGTTTCTGTAACTTGTTTCTTAAAAGGAATTTGGCAAATTCATGTCAATTCCTATATTAATTGACATAATGTTATTCATAATAGTTTCTTATTTTTTTTAATGTTCGTAGAATTTGTAGTATTTTCCTTTTATTTTATGGCTGACATTGGTGAATTGGGTTTTCTTTCTTTTTTTTTGATCAGAATTAGGTTTTTAAAAATAAATTTTCGATGAGTCATGCTTCATTTCATTGGTTTCCCTGTGCGATTTTTTTTTCTGTTTTCTGTTATTTTTTATATCTGTAGTATATCCATTCCTTCTACTTAGATTTTAAATCCTCCCCATTTTTTAGCTTCATAAGATGGATGCTTAATTCTCTTAAAAAACTTTTGTTTTTCACGTGCAGTTAAAAGCACAAATTCTTTTCTGAGCTATGTTTGAGTTGTACTTCAGAAAGTTTAATATGTTGTATTTTCATTTCCATTCATGTAAACTCAGTAATGCCCACGAAGATTTCCTCCTGAATACACAAGATCATATTGTCATTTTCCAATAATTTGGGAATTTTCTTGATATCTATTATTTATTATTGATACTTATTACAGATTTCTTTTTTTTTTTTTTAAAGATTTTATTTATTTATTTGAGACAGAGAGAATGAGAGAGAGAGAGCACATGAGAGGGGGGAGGGTCAGAGGGAGAAGCAGGCTCCCTGCTGAGCAGGGAGCCTGATGTGGGACTCGATCCAGGGTCTCCAGGATCATGACCTGAGCCGAAGGCAGTCGCTTAACCAACTGAGCCACCCAGGCGCCCTTATTACAGATTTCTAACTTAATTCTGTTGGTCAGATAACCTGACTTTAGGCTTTTGAGATCTAGTGGGGCAAATTTCATGTCAAAGCATATGTTCTATCTTGATGAATGTTTAATAAGCCCCTGAAAAGAATGTGAATTCTGCAGGTCTGTGTTGTAATGATCTATAAATGTCAAGGTCAAGTTTTTCAATAATGTTTCTCAAATCTTTATGTTTATGATATTTTATTCTGCTTGTTCTATCAATTACTGAGAATGGAGTTTTAAAACTTTCAAAATGATTTAAATCTATTCTTCCTTTATTTTGTAAATGTTTGTTTCATGAATGTTGAAACACTATTATTAAGTAAATGCATCCTCAGAACTTTTATATCTTCTTGACAAATTAATAAGAAATTTCCTTCTTCATCTCTTGTAATATTGCTTATATTGAAGGCTATTTTTTCCAATATTTATATAGCCATCCCATATTTTTGTTATAATTTACACTGGCATGACATATCATCTTTGACCAACTTACTTTTCAGTCCTTAACCTTTACATATTTAAAATGTGTCCCTTATAGGGGCGCCTGGGTGGCTCAGATGGTTAAGCGTCTGCCTTCGGCTCAGGTCATGATCCTGGGGTCCTGGGATCGAGTCCCACATCGGGGTCCCTGCTAGGCGGGGAGCCTGCTTCTCCCTCTGCCTCTGCCTCTCTCTCTCTCTCTCTGACTCTCATGAATAAATAAATAAAACATTAAAAATAAAATAAAATAAAATAAAATGTGTCCCTTATAAATAACATATAGTTGGATCTTGCTTTTTTATATATATACCATTTGAAGTATCTGCTTTTTCATTTGTTTTCACATAATTTGCATTTAATATAGTTAATGATTTTGTTAGGTCATTAAAATATGATCTTTAGCATTCATTTTCAAAGTTGCCATCCTTTTTCATTTTTCTTCTTTTCCTGTTTTTGTTTTTTCTCAAAGACCAAGTAACTATATTTTAACATTTTATTTCTTCATAGCTATTGGCTTCTTTACTCTATACCTCCTGGTTTATATTTTAACTGGATACTCTACAGATTAAAGTAAACTTTTTTCTTAACTCATTGATATATACCATGAATTAATGTTATACCATTTCACATATATATTAGAGACCTTTAAAAATATACATACATGAAGTATATAAATAATAACAAATTTTCTCTCTTTTGTTTTGATGCTATTATGTTTTATATATATAACTACAAAATTATAAATCTTAAAATGCAGTGTTACTGTTTTCACTTCATAAAGATATTTTGTAATGTTTCTTATAGTGCTTTTCTTC
Organism: Phoca vitulina; assembly: GCF_004348235.1. NCBI lineage: Eukaryota > Metazoa > Chordata > Mammalia > Carnivora > Phocidae > Phoca > Phoca vitulina. Next base: position 14,741,624 of record NW_022589711.1, read on the forward strand.
TGGTGGCAAATTCTTCCCATTTGTTTAACTGAATATATCTTTATTTTACAATTATTTTTAAAGAATATTTTCATTGAATATAGAAATGTTGGTTGAATTTATTTTTCCTTAAGCATTTTAAAGATTTTTTTATCTTCTTCTGGCCTCTTTATATCCAATAAGTCAGCTGTCATTCATTTTGCTTTTTCCCTTTAAATAATTTGTCCTTTTTTTCCTCAGGCTTTTTATAAGATATTTCTTTATCTTTTGTTTGCAGGATTTTAATCCTGTTATGCTCAACATAGTTTTCTTTGTCCCACTTGGGTTTATTGGTGATCTTGGATTTGTTAGTAGATATTTTTCTTTAATAGATATAGGCCTATTCAGGTCATCTATTTTTTCTTATGTGAGTTTTAGCATATTGTGTCTTCCAAGGAATTGATCTATTTCATTTAGGTTATCAAATTTGTGGGCATAGAGTTGTTCATAGCATTCTTTTACTATCCTTTTAATGTCTATAGTGTCTGTAGTGATCTCTTCTCTTTCATTTCTGATATTAATACTTGTGTCCTTCCCTTTTTTCCTTAGTTAGTCTGGCTAGAAACTTACTGATTTTATTGTTCTTTTCAGAGACCCCGATTTTATTTCATTAATTTTCTCTATTGATTTCCTGTTTTTAATTTCATTAGCTTCTGTTCTAATTTTTATTATTTCTTTTACTGCTCACTTAGGATTTAATTTGCTGTTCTTTTTCTAGTTTTATAAGGTAGAGTCTTGGATTACTGATTTTAGATCTTCTTTTCTCATATGCATTCACTACTATAATTTTCCCTTTGAGCACTATTTTCACTGCATCCCATAAATTTTGATAACTTATGTTTTCATTTCATTTAGTCCAAGATATTTTTAAATTTTGAGATTTCTTCTTTCATATCCATATTTAAGACTACTAAATTTTTCTTCTGTATTATCCAGTCTGCTGTAAAACTCATGCATTAAATAAGGCAATTCATGATAGCCCTTACTCTCAGGCAGTGGTTGTCAATCAGAGACAATTTGCAGCAAATAAATATTTCACTATGTCTGGAAACTTGTTTTTTTTTATTGTTGTGACTTAGGGAAGAGATATTATTGACATTTAAAATGTAGAAGCTGAGGATACTGCTAAAGAACCTAAAATGCACAGGAAAGTCCACTAAAATGAAGATTTATCTGGCCTAAATTGTCAATAATACCAAGATTGGGACACCGTGCTCTAGGGATTTATTTTTTATTATTATTTTTAATCTTCCTAAAGTGTGGCCTGAAGTTTCAAGTAAATGTCTGGTCTTTTCTGTGGTATCTTTCCAATATGTATGGTCAGAACTCTAAGATCGTTCACTGCTTTCCCAACGTCAGAATCTCTTTTCAATTGACAGCACCAAGTAACTATTTTCTGTAAAGACTGAAAGATCTTTTTGCATACATTCCTGAACAACCAGAGAAAGAATCAATGAATTCCTATACAGGTTTGGAGGCTTCATTTTGCATAAATATTTCCTATGTGTATTATGTCCCCCAAATCCCAACCTTCCCATGATGATTACTATGATTCTCTGTATGATTACTAAATGAAATCTATGCATAGGTTAAAAACACATCTTTCATGGAGCCAACATCATTCTCTGATTATTTGGGGCTCTTCATGTACCAACAAAGAAGGACATCTGTATTGGGAGAGTACTTGATCCTGATAAGGAAGATTGGGTTAATGTTATACCACTGGAACAAAGAAGACTACATTTGGAACCTAGAGGATTCATTGGAATGCCTCTTTGTACTTCTGTGCTCAGTAATCCAGCTGAATACATTGACTCAACAATAACAAGACAACCAAGAACCCTGATCCTAAAGGAATGTAGATGAGGATCAACCAAATACATGAAGATCCTTATTCACCAACATGCTGGTGGAATGTAAGAAAAACAGAATTGAGAATAGAAGAAGGCAGCTATGAATTCATTTTTACTAACTACAAAGTGAGGATTGTAAATGCTATATTATTATAATGTATTTCTCCTTTATACAACAATAGAGAAGAACACTGATGGTAGATAATAATTTAGAATTTAAGTGGAAGTGTAACAAAATTATTTGTGTCCCCCCCTCCCCCGGTTGGGGGCTTACTCTTTAAATCATACAAAGGATAAGAGTACAAGCTAAAGGCTAAAGGTTGGTAAATTCTACTGAATATTTCCCATGTGCTATGGGAGGTTGACATATCTAGACTTACAGCAACTGGCTATCTTGCCCTCTGGCTGCTCTTTGGGTTTGGTCCATGGGTAGTACCAAGAGGATATTAGAAAAAGGAGAGGAATCAGGTCAGTTCTTTACTAAGTTCTCACCTTGCTTGTCTCTTATTTAGTTTTCCTCGGTTTCTTTGTTTGCCTCTGAAGAGTTTCTCTCAGATGTTTGTGTCTCTCAACCAAATATTTCCTCCTATCAGGTATCCTTTTCCACATAAGATTCTGTGTCTCAAAGTTCTGGAAATGTCCCCTCTATATCCTCTTCATCCCTAACAGTGGTAAAGCAGAGCCCCAAATCCTACAATTACTTACTCCTGTACTGTATTATTCTTTTTTGTATCTTTGTACATTGCATTTCCCATTTTAAACAATCTATTAATCTATCTTCAGATTATCCTAATATGAGTGCACCATATATTTTCTGTTGAAGTGAATGATACAATTTCTATCCCCAACAGACTTTCTTTTGTTAAATGGCATCTTGAGTAAATCTGCCAAAATTGGCTTAATCACATAATTAATCATTTAAGAAGGATACATTAGAGAATGAAAGGGAGATAATATTAATGTAGTAACAGTATTAAAAAGGTAGTGCATCATGACAACAGGTGTTATTAGGGACTATTCCAAAGAACCCAAAGTATGTGATCAACCCAGCCAGAACCCTTTGGGTTCACATATACAATGCCATCAAAATTTCAAATGTGTATTATTAAGAAATAGTACTTATTTGAATATATCTGACCATTACCAGGTTTGGTTTGATCTGGATCTGAAACACAGAAAATCCAGAAATTCTTACAAAACAAAGGCCTCTGTTCAATGTGCCATTGTTAATAATTCTAGTGGCCTGGAAGAAATAACAAATATCTAAGGACTTCAGCTATATAAATTTATATCAAAAACATGTCAACAGATGTTATGAAGCAGTACTTCAAATTGGATGGAAAGTATGGAGAAGGATTAGGGTGAACAGAAATGAATAAAATATAACAATAAGGAGGAAATTAATTTGAAAGTATATTTTTGATATAGTATTGAAGTAATGGTATAGATTCATTGAAATCCAGACTTAATTTGCTTTACTTGGAGGTTTTCTGATCTGTTAACGAACTTAGTATCCCCCATTAAAACTATGTGTTTTATGTGAAGACAGATCATTTGCAACAGATAACAAATGTTGAACTCATTATAATATCTGAGTGACTAATTTTTCATAGAAGGTGAAAATCATGACAGACTATAGGGAGAAACACTACACTGTTCTGTCCTGGACTTTCTAGTCTAGAGCACAGCAGTAAATTTAAGAAAAAGCAAAAAGAAAACAAAGAAACAACACATGAACAGAAAGTTCTTTTTGCCCCTGATATCTTTGTTGCAATTTCTGAGTTTGAAATATTAAGGTGAGGTCCATGAGGAAAGAGTATGATTTAAAGCCATTTTTTAACTAAAATATAAACACCTAAAAAACACTATTATAAGAATCAAACATACAGAGGGATAAGAGGGATAAAATACATCTTTGTTTAAAAAATTGGATTGTTAATCTTTATGAGGTAAATTATCTTTTGAAGGCAGATTATTTGGCAGCACATTTACATAACATCTCTTTATTAAAAAATGTGTTACTGTCTTGTCTTGATCTTTCAATACTATAGTGATTATAATTTTTATTCCGTTGGACAAAATAAATATTTTTCCATTAACCATAAAAGAAAATATCAGTTTTTAAATTTTATAATTAAAGCTCTCTTCAACTTTAGTTTGGTAAGGCAATTTGAAGCTTTATGAAATAGAAATGTTAGAATTATTTGTATATCACTAGAAAGCTTTGTGTTATCTGATGGAAGTATTTGTGTTATGTAATTAAATTGAAGTGTGAATATCATTTTAATTGTATTCACTCTTCCCACATGGTGAACTTTAACACTGACTATCTAGCAAGAACCTCCCGAACTGGTTTTATAGCTAGAATCAAATTAACTTTAATTATATTGTCAAGGTCTCTTTTAATTTTAATTTCCTTGATACATCAAATTTGTAGATAACGATTTAGATGCCACTGAGGGAAAACTGTTCAAATGGGAAGTTATTATGTATCATATCTTACTTGTAATATTGAATTGTTTCTATTCTTATAATATCACAGTTTTGAAAATGTCATTAGCCCCACCCATTTCCCTCTGTTCTATCTCAGAAGTTACTAACAACAGGCTGTTCCAATATAAGGTAACAACTTGCAGTGACTCTCCCTGAAAATGTACTCATCCTTTAGAGTATGCTCTGCCTGAACTTCAGGTAGTTCATAAATGTCAGGGGATTAATGCACCAGGGATAATCATAAAAAAATGAGTGTTGAGTGTTGGTGGATAAATATCTTAATTACCTCACTAATTCACTATGATTCTGAGATATGTTCCACAACGTTTCCCACAGTCAGTTTCCAGTGGGATTGAACACCAGTTGCCCACACCAACAACTCATTCGTACCTATCTTACTTTAGCTTTCCTCCCTTTCTTGTCTCAACTGCTCACTCCTAAAAGTGCTTTCTGGCATTGCCTGCCAAATAATCTGCTTGCAACCAATCCTCTTCTCAAAGGCTACATTTGGGGAACCCAAACTGAGACCACTAATCTTAAAATATTTTGTTTGATTTCAGCCATTTAAAAGCAAAATTAAATAGAACCTTATCTAATATGTAACAAATTTGTACTAACCACAAAACCACACAATGTGGTATATTCATCATGGTTCTCTAGAGAAAACTAAGAGGAAAACTTCTCTAGAGAAGACTAAGAGGATACACATAGGAAGAGATTTATCTTAGGGAATTGGCTCACACAATTATGACAGCTTTGAAGTCCCATGATTTGCCATTTGCAAAGGTGGAGAACCAAAAAGCTGGTAGTGTAAGTCATTCTGAACTAGAAGGGAGAACCAGGGGTCCAAGTGATGTAGATTCTAGAACGGGTCTGACAGCCTGAGAACCAGGACCACTGAATGCAGGACAAGATTGATGTCCCAGTTCAAGTAATCAGGGAGGAAGAGGCAAATTCTTCCTTCTTCTACCTTTTTGGTCTGTTCAGGCCCTCAACCGATGGGATGATGCCCACCCACATTGGGAAGGACAAACTGCTTTACTGAGTCAATCAATTCAAATGTTAATTACATCAAGAAACATCCCCACAGTCACACCCAAAAATAATGGTTAACCAAATATCTTGTCACCCCATGATTGAGTCAAGTTGAAACATAATATTAACCATCACAAGTGGCTTTCAAACAATCTACAGAGTGGAGCATAAAGCTTCTTAGTTTATATTTAGAAGTTTCACAATGGTAAATCTCTTGAAATAAAATATTCTATATGCAAGAGTTAAGAGTAACTAAACTGAGCATTTTCTAAGTTACTTTTTAACATATATAGTGAAGCATAATGAAATAGAGTAATAAGTGTGCCAGGAATATTTCTTAAGCAATAATCAAAAACCAAGCAATATTTATGGAAAATCAAACCTAATATGTTCTCTGTAAACATTCACCACTTTCAAAGATAAAAGAGAGAGGAGTGACATCAGCAAGATTGGTGGAATAAAGAACTCTAAATATCTGTCTCTCCATAAAAGTAACAAAAAACACAAAAACTGTCACAACTATTTCATAGCTCTAGATACTAATCTAAAGCCTGCAACAGCCAGGGGAATGCTTAATCAAGAAAAAAAAAAAAAAAAATCTCTATCTCAGTAAGAATGGTGAGCTTTGTACATTTGTAAGCCACTCTGGTCCATCTCTGACTCCCCAGCTCAGTGGTGACACTGAAAGAAACAGCTAGCACTTCAAGTATAGGTACCAATACTGCAGAGAGCAGAACAGACCCTATTCACATACAGAAAAGTGTGGTTGTTTTGGCCTGTCTTGTGGTTCCATGGAAGAAAGGCTCAGGGGCTTGCTTTTATCTCACTTAATTCAAACACTCCAATTTTTGATGTTAATATTTAGGGAGCATTTCAGGAAAACATATATAGACATCTACTTGTTGTTGCTGCCTGGAGCAATGGATAACAACCAGAGCAAGCAACAGACTAATCAAAACCTGGAGACATTCTGGGGAAGAGATGCTTTAGGGAGTTAGGGCTTTGAAAATCGCCAACATATTCTTGGGAATCTAGAAAGTTAGATGTATGCCTAGAGCTGTGTACATGCTTAAGAAAGACATGGGAAGGCCCTAAGTTCTCACCTTTGGCTAACATTTAATTACTGTGCAAGCAGGAAATAAGGGGTAAGGTAGAGATTTAAATCACCTTGTTTAATATTAAAGACATGCCCTGACACACACACTTACACAGATTAGCAAAAAAAACACTGGGAGGTTTTATTTTGGCTCCAGGTATTTAAGGAAATCTCTGCCCAACCACTAGCTGATCACTAAACTAAATGGAACAGAGTTTTCAGAAGTTATATGTGACCAAAAATAGACCTACAAAATTTGGTCAGGAAAGTCTCTAAACGAACAACATTACAATACGCAGCAACAACAAACCCTGGGAAGGAGAAGAATTTTATTTCCAGTTACCACACTATATATACAAAATGTCTAGTTTTCAACACAAATATTATGAGGCATATAGAGAAACAAACAAAAAATATGGCTTAAACCCATAAAAAAAATCAATTCATAGAAATCTCCCTGAAGAGGGGCGCCTGGGTGGCTCAGTCGGTTAAGCGTCTGCCTTCGGCTCAGGTCATGATCCCTGGGTCCTGGGATCGAGGCCTACATCGGGCTACCTGCTCTGCGGGAAGCCTGCTTCTCCCTCTCCCACTCCCCCTGCTGTGTTCCTTCTCTCGCTGTGTCTCTCTCTCTGTCAAATAAATACATAAAATCTTAAAAAAAAAAAAAAAGAAAGAAAGAAATTTCCCTGAAGAAACCCAAATATTGCACTTACAAAATCTTCAAAACATCTATTTAATATTTTTTCAAAGAGGGGTGCCTACTTTTGAGCATCCAACTCTTGATTTCAGCTTAGGTCATGAACTTGGGGTCCTGGGATCGAGCCCAGTGTTGGGTTCTGCACTTAGTGGGGTGTCTGCTTGAGGATTCTCTCTCTCCCTCTGCCCCTCCCCCCCCCAGTTTGCATGTTCTCTCTCTCTTTCTCAAATAAATAAATAAATCTTTAAAATACTTTTTTTTCCCCACAGAACCAAACATATCATTTGGTGAATGATATCTCACCAAACAGAGAAATAAGCCAAGAGACAGAAGTTAAGAACCAAAATAAAAATTCTGAAGCTGAAAAGTTGACTAGAAGAACTAAATGGCAGATTATAATACCTGGTAGGTCTATATGCAACATAAAGTAGTTTAAAGAGTTGGTTCTGTCGTAATGTTTTACCTTAGGAAAGTAGTCAAACAAAACAGAAAAAAAGTAGAGTCAGATAGATCTGACCCATTTATTTTCTCCTGCTAAATACATTTCACTATATTTAGAAACTACGTTTCAAATGTATTAGTTTTTCAGATAATTTCAGAAATCACAAAGCAACCATAGTTCTTGTGTGTGACTGAAGGACTTGTAAAATATGAATTACTAAATAAATGCTTAATAATAACATCCAAAACACGGTTAGATTTTAGGTAGAAGAAACTGATAAGGAGTTATGATAACACCTGCCACTTTTGACACGACAGATCCCGATGAGGAGCTGTACTAAAAATGCTTGCATGGCTAATGGAAAACCTCTAATACTGTCTGCAATATGTAGCATATGCAAACAAGCAAAGGAACTACCTGTTCTAAATCTCCTATCTATCTAAAGAGGGTATAATAAAACATAAGGCCATTTATACATGCCAAATGTTCCATGGCAGTGATAAATGTGAACCAAAGCACTACTAAATTTTAAAACAGCGTTAGAAAGAATGTCCATTATGCTACATGTTTTATTCCCAAATTTTAAAAATAGATTTAATTTTTATTACAATATAAATATTAAAAATGTGTGACTCTAGCTGCCAAATAAAACGTTACTACATAAAATAAAATGCCATAATATCATAAGTAAAATTCATGGTTGTGTTTAAAATGGTATTCTCCTTTGTGTGTCAATTTTACCCTTTTACAGAAAATTAATTCTTGAAACAATCTAATATTCTGAACTCTTAACTTTTCTAATGAATTTTATATTCCACTGAATTACAAAACTTAAAAGAAAATATAATAAAATATCAACCTTCTCTTACTGTGTTTTAAAACTATTCTTGCAAAGCTGATAATAAATATATTTCATTTATAATATCTTCCTATTTTAAATGTGAACAAAATTTAAATTTTCTCTGGTAAAAGTTTTTATTTGAAAGTTGTGAGTGATGATTTTAAGCAAAACAAATAACCATAGAAATAATTCCCTTGGCTTTAATTGACTTCTGCTTTTATTGCAAGTAATTGTGTATAATTGCTGTCTTTCCAAGTTATAATAAACAAAAAGAAAACATTAAAATAAAGTAATTTTCAAATCAAGAATTATACTTGAGTGATTGTTCCCATAACAATTACTGATTGCGTCTGAATTCATTGTCTTTTCTATGCAAAACAAAGTATGTGTTATTTAGCCAAATTTCATAGAGTTAATTTCTTTCATAATACTCAGTTGCAAATAGTTTGTACAGAATACTAAAGAAATAAATTATATTTACAGAAGAAATAAAATTCATGTCAAAATATTAAAGGATTAAGTATTGCAAACAGCATATAAATTAAATTTATAGGATACATTTAAATGTATATTTGTGTTTTTTGAGTTATGTATTTTAAAGAGTCTTAAAATTATCACGGATTCTTTTAAAATAAAATATGTATCATATGGAAGTGGGATGTGGCATGGGTTTTATAAGAACATAAGCAACAAAAGACTTCATAAAGGACAGCTTAAAGAAAAGGAAGCTAAAAAATAAAGTGGTCAACATGAAAGTACATAAGAAAAGGGAACTAAACTATAAAGAACCAATTATGGCATGCAGGAAAAAGATAAAGGTGGTAATAATAGACTATGTTAGCTATTTCAATCAAAAGGGACAGGGATGTTTTTTAACAAATATATCAGAAAAAGAAAAACACCAATGCAAATAATAATATTCAGCAAGAGACATAAAATTAAAATCATTTTCAAGTGTTGACTCTTAGACTTTCAGCTCCATATTATTTTAAACTAGGAAGAGAAAACATTTAAAATACTAAAAATTTATACAAAATGATTCAAAAGAAATCAAATGTGAAATTTTCTAGCTGAAGCTTTCATTTTCTGCCCCCATAGACCTATAACAAATTTCTGTTTAGGAAGAGAGGAAATATATATCTATAAAATAATAAATGTGTAAACACAAATTCATGGTATATTTGCCTTAAAATTAAAGGTCAAATATTATAAATTTATGATAATGCTACATATAATTACTACATGTCATCCTCTTAAAGGTTAAAATAGCTACAAAAGATTGTCAATACAAAAATATTCCAAGATATTGCAAATATTTTGAAGGGCTATAAATGAACCATAAAAATAAATGATATATTTTTTCAGTCGTATCAAGCTTTCTAATGAGTTACCCTGGGGATAGGGTCTAAGCTGAGTGTTCTAACTTCTTCATTAATAAAATAAGAGAAAAATAAGTAGGACATCATTTTAAATCTTAACTTTTGCTAAATTAGGATCAGTTAAAAATAGTAAAATATTATAATGAGATCTAAACAAGATAAAAATAATTTAAGGTACTAAATGACAAAATGTTATCAAACTTACTTAACTTCGTATAGACTATATATAAAATCACAAATAAAATCCAAACATATTTCATTTCCATTTTTTGTAAATAAATATTGTCTGTGGTTCAGTAGAGGTAAGGGATCTATAAGGATTAGAATATAATTTGTGATAAAATTTTTCTTTTTTTTTTTTTTTTTTAAAGATTTTATTTATTTATTTGAGACAGAGAGAATGAGAGAGAGAGAGCACATGAGAGGGGAGAGGGTCAGAGGGAGAAGCAGGCTCCTTGCTGAGCAGGGAGCCTGATGCGGGACTCGATCCAGGGACTCCAGGATCATGACCTGAGCCGAAGGCAGTCGCTTAACCAACTGAGCCACCCAGGCGCCCATGATAAAATTTTTCTTTTGCTTACTTAGATATAGTCTCCTTTAGGAATGTGCAATCAAAACAGTAAGGAGTATTATTAATACTTTTATCATGGTCATTCATATCTAAAATACAAATTTAATAGTAACATGAGTGATGCTGGTTGGCTAGTTGGAGGAATTACTTAATAGACCTGGAGGCTCTCAGCAGCACACACAATTTTGTGAAAATCTTTCATCATATCAGGTTGCCAAAACAGTATCACAGGATAATGAGCTGCCAATTTTAGGTTAAGATGTGAAGAAATTCCTTATAAATTTACATTCATACTTTTATTTTACATTGAGGAAATCCTGGCATTCATGAGAGTCTTCCCCCACCCCACCTCTGTCTCTGTCTCTGTCTTTCTCATTCTCTATCTGTTGAACCTGAAACAGCTTCTTAAAATGTATTAAGTTTTAGAAAGCTTACATCTGGCCTGGAAAATGTAGGTAATGACTATGAATTCTAAATAGAGATTGCTCATCTAATACTTTTTATATCTAATTTCTCAGGGTTTTATCTCCAATATTTCTAATTTCCACATTTTAGCTATGTAAAGACTTCCACTAGCAGATATAAATAATTCATGTAGGTTAATATTTAAGTGTGTGTGATATATTACTTAATATAGTATAATATTCTTATCTTTAAATAATAAAATGACATTTAGACTATCAATTCTTTACATACTTGGTCTACTCTGCTCTGTAATAAAAAAAAAGGAATATAGCATTTTAACTCTAATATTTAGTATCAAATTGTTAAAAATATTTTCACCAAGGTGACTTTCCTGTGGATTGGAAACATGTACACTTCATACAATAAGCAAAAAATAATCACTTCACCCTAGGCTATAATAACTTCTCAAATGCATCACTAAACAAGTTTATGGGTGGCTTAGATTTTAGGGAAAGAAACCCACTTAAAACTTCATTAAATATATATGTGTGCCAATGATATATTTTACTAGTGAGGATTTTTTTTTTTTTTTTTTTTTTGGTCTGGCACTACTTTTCATTGTTGTTAATTATATTGAAATATGTGAATCAGTCCAGCCATGAAAATGAGCACTGAACCATGTATCTAGGGTCCAAAAGAAATCAGGGCAACCTAATGAAAAGCTGGTAAAGGGCCTCATGGGGGTAAGGAAGTAGGTGGAATGAAACACTTAATACATGTTGCTTGTCTTTTTTAAAGATCATTATGTTGGTGTTTTTGGGAATCTGTAGGGGAATTCTGAATGTATCTGAAGAAGAGAAACACTAACACTTTCTCAATTTCAAAAAAAAAATTACTTAAAAACTTAGGAGGATTGGAGGCATGGGAGAAGCAAAAGAATCAATATGAAAATGAATAGGTGCAATGCAAATTTTGCAAATCAAGTTTCTCTAAAATTATTATTTTCCTCATACCACACTTTATAATTTTACATACCATGTCTTTAAACTAAGATACCCAACAGATAAACATAAGATACTCCTTTGGTTTGTGGCTATTAAAACTTATCAGAGTAATAGCTACTAAAAATGACCAAATGCATTTTCATAAAAGATGATAGATAGTGGGGAAGGTCGAAGAAGGCACTGTGGTAAGACTCTGAATTCATCTCCTCCACAGATACAGCAAAACTACACCTAGACATAGACCTCAGTTCTTCCTGAAGAAGAGGGCTGACTAGCTCTACACAAAAAAGAAGTATCACACAGAGCACATCAGGAAGATGGAGACATGATAAGAGGAGAAACTCACCTCTATGCAGTGAACTACAGTGGAGGGATGGGTGAGGCTGAGGGACTGGGAACAGGTTTGTCTGCCTTGGGTCACAGGAGAAAAAGCTGTGGTTAAAAAGTACAACTAGAATATAAAGGAATGAGCCTCAGAGCTCTGCCAAATGGTGGGGGAACTGCTGGAACTCTCTCTAGGGTTGGAGGGCTTGACAATTGCAGACAGGTGCAAGGTCTAGGGAGCCTAGGCAGCTGGCTGCCTTAGCAGGCCCTGAGCTCCTAGCCCACACCAGCCCCAGCCTTCCCACGAAGCCGGCCCCAGTGAGCTGCACACTGGGACACCCCTGGACAGTGTTCACTATAGCTTCAGTCATCTTGCCAAGGTGACATAAGCACAAAGCATCCCAGTCCACCCCAGGTTCACACTTGCCTCAGCTCCAGATGACTTGCCAGGGCACCCCCCTATGCAAAGCACCCTAGGGTCCCTTCCCCCCTCCCTCCCATGTTCAAGTTGGCTCTAATCATCCTGCCAGGGCTACCTGTGTACAAAAAACTCTGGGATCTCAATTTGCACCCACTTCAGGTTCAGCTGTCTTGCCAGAGCATCCTCTGCACAGAGAGCCCCAGGACCCCCTGGCCCATGCCCACTTCAGTTCCAGCCATACCCTGAGGCAATCCCAATGTCCTGAGACCTCCTGCTCACACAAGTTCCAGCTTCAGCCAGCCAGCCAAAGGCCAGGCACACACAGTCTATAACAGTCTACACAGGGGACATCCCTATACAAGGCTATTCCTTCAAATTCAGAAGAGAGGACTCAAAGATATAAAATCAGAAATGAAAGAGAAGTAAAAACCAACACCAAAGAAATACAAAGGATTATGAGACTGCATTGAAAAATTATCTGTCAATAAATTGGACAATTTAGAAGAAATTGATAAATTCCTAGAAATGTACTATCTTCCAAAACTGAATCAGGAAGAAACAGAAAATCTGAACAGACCAATTACTAGTAACAGAATTGAATCAGTAATTAAGAACCTCCCAACAAACAAAAGACCAGGACCAGATGGAGTCAAAGTTTAATTCTACCAGACATTTAAAGAAGAGTTAATACCTATTCTTCTCAAACTATTCCAAAGAAATAGAAGAGTATGGAAAGCTTCCAAATATATTCTATAAGGCCAGCATTACCCTGATACCAAAGCCAGACAAAGACACTAACAAAAAACAAATAGACAACAATAACAACAACAACAAAACAGAAAAAAGAAAAGAAAAAAGAAAACTACAGGCCAATATCCCTGATGGACACACATGCAAAAAGCCTCAACAAAATATTAGCAAACCGTATTCAACAATATACTTAAAAGGTCATTCACCACAATCAAGTGGGATTTATTCCAGAGATGCAGGATGGTAAATACCTGCAAATCAATCAACATGATACATCACATTAAGAAAATGAAAGATAAAAACCATATGATTATCTCAATAAATGCAGAAAAAACACATAATAAAACTCACCATCTGCTCATCAAAAAAACTCTCAACAAAATAGGTTTAGAGGGAACATGCCTCAACATAATAAAGGTCATATATAACAAACCCACAGCTAACATCATACTCAATGGGAAAAAGCTTAAAGCTTTTCCTCTAAGATCAGGAACAAGACACGGATGTACACTCTCACTTTCATTCAACATAGTACTGAAAGTCCTAGCCACAGCAACCAATCAAGAAAAATGAACAAGAGTCATCCATATGGGTGAGGAAGAAATAAAATTGCCACTATATGCCCATGGCATGATATAGAAAACCCTAAAGACTACCAAAACAAAACAAAACAAACTATTAGAATTAATAAATGAATTCAGAAAGTTGGAGGATATAAAATTAATATACATAATTTTTTTGCATTTTTATACACTAATAACAAAGTAGCAGAAAGAGAAATTAAGAAAACAATCACATTTACAATTGCACAAAAAAGAATAAAATACCTAGGAATAAATTTAACCAATGAGGTGAAAGACCTTATTCTGGAAACTATAAAATATTGATGAAAGAAATTGAAGATGACACAAACAAATGGAAAATATACCATGCTCATGCATTAGAAGAATTAATATTGTCAAAATGTTAATAATACCCAAAGCAACATACAGATTCAATTAAATCCCTATCAAAATACCAACAGCATTTTTCACAGAACAAATAATTCTAAAATATCTGTGGAACCACAGAAGACTTTGAATAGCCAAAGCAATCTTGAGAAAGAACAGAACTGAAGGTATTACAATCTCAGATTTCAATATATACTACAAAGCTATAGTAATCAAAACAGTATGGTACTAGCACAAATATAGACACAGATCAATCAATAGAACAGAAGAGGAAGAACAGAAATAAACCCACACCTGTATGGTCAATTAATCTACAACAAATGAGTCAAGAATATACAATGGGGAAATGACAGTTTCTTTAATAAATGATATTGCAGAAACTTGACAGATGCATGCAAAAAGTGAACATGGACCACTTTCTTATACCAAAATAAAAATTAACTCAAAATGGATTAAAGACCTGAATCTGAGACCTGAAACCATAAAACTCCTTAAAAAAAAAGAGATAGGCAGAAATATTTTGGACACTGGCTTTAGCAACATTTTTCTAGAATATGTCTCCTGAGGCAAGGGAAACAAAAGCAAAATAAACTATTGGGACAATACCACAAAATAAAAAGCTTTTTCACAGTAAATAAACCAATATAACGAAAAAGGCAGTCTAGTAAATGAGAGAAGATATTTTCAAATGATGTATTTGATAAGAGGTTAATATCCAAAATACATAAAGAACTGCACAACTCAGCAACCAAAAGGCAAATAATCCAATTAAAAATGGGCAGAGGGCCTGAATAGTCATTTTTCCAAAGAAGGCATAGATATGGCCAATAGACAAATAAAAATATGCTCAACATCATTCATCATCAGGGAAATGCAAATCAAAACCACAGTGAGATATCACCTCACACCTGTCAGAATGGCTAAAATCAAAAACACAAGAAACAAGTGTTGGTGAGGATGTGGAGAAAAAGGAACACTCATGCACTGTTGGTGGGAATGCAAACTGGTGCAGTCACTGTGTAAAACAGTATGGAGGTTCATCAAAAAATTTAAAATAGAACTACCCTACAATTCAGTAATTGTGCTACTGGGTATTTACCCAAAGAAAAGAAAAAACACTAATTTGAAGGGATATATGTTTTTTGGGTGTTAAGTTGTATCAGCTTTTTACATATTTTAGATATTAACCCTTTATTGGATATGTCATTTGCAAATATCTTCTTCCATTTAGTAGGTTTTCTTTTAATTTTGCTGGTTGTTTCCTTTTCTGTGCAGAAGCTTTGTATTTTGATGTAGTCCCAATAGTTTAATTTTGCTTTTGTTTCCCTTGCCAAAGGAGACATATCAAGAAAGATACGTCCAATGTCATATTCAAATGTCATATGGTCAATGTCAAAGAAATTACTGCCTGTGCTCTCTTCTAGAATTTGTATGTTTTATGTATCACATTTAGGTCCTTCATCCATTTTGAGTTTATATTTGTGTATGGTGGAAGAAAGTGATCCAGTTTCATTCTTCTGCATGTTGCTGTCCAGTTTTCCCAACACCATTTGTTGAAGAGACTTTTTTCCCATTTCAGATTCTTGCCTCCTTTGTTAAATGAAGATTGTGATATATGTATGTATATATATATATATCACATTATATATGTGATATTATTCAGCCATAAAAAGAATGAAATCTTGTCATTTGCAACAACATAGATGGATCCAGACTGTATAATGCTAAGCAAAATAAGTTAGTCAGGAAAAGATCAATACTATATGATCTCACATGTGGAATTTAAGAAACAAAAGAAATGAGCAAAGGAAAAAAATTCAAACCAAAAAACGGACTCTTAACTACAGAGAATTAACAGATGGTTACCAGAGGGGAGGTGGCTTGGGGTATGGGTGAAATAGGTGATGGGGATTAAGAGCACACTTCCCTTGATTGAGTAATATATGGAACTATTGAATCACTGTATTGTACACCTGAAACTAATACCACAATGTATGTTAACTACACTGGGATTAAAATAAAATTTAAAAAAAATTAAAATAAATGTGAAACTAAAAAGAATGTATCTTAGAAAATGATGTTCCGTTTTTGAAGTAGAACCATCTTTATGTCCCCAGAAAGTGATTTTCTTAGATATAGGTAGTGGCTAAGACTACATGCAAGAAAGAGAGCAAACAGATGCACTACTGTGAGAGGAGGTTTGGGTGGAGTACATGTGGAAGACTGAGAGGAGACTCCAGGCTAAGGCCTGCTACACAATCTTAGGAACTTCATTCTTAATTTTTTTGTACTTTGTGTGTGTTGTGGGAAGCAGTTAGGGGAATTAGTGGGTGAGAATTGTATATGATATTTAAATTAATTATTATTCTTCTCTCTAATACTCCCAGTTGTAAAAATAGATTCTCAGATATAGCATATTAGGCTTCATGAACAAGAAGAGGAGATATAAAATCATAGAGGCGTGTAAGTGAAGATCCATTCACAATCTGTGTGTCTTTATGAGTGGAATTTTTTTGTGACTGTTACCTGTAATTTTTTCACTATGATATGATTCATATATATGGTAAAATGTAAAATTTCCTCCTCAGCAAAAAGGATTCAATAGTAGAAAAGTTGCCAAAATAAAGACCTACTAGAATTCAAGCATTTTCCTTTTTTTAAATCAACATATCTCTCCCTTTAAATAAACACAACCACATAAAAAGAAAAAGTGAATTAGAATTATTCATAAGTCTGACTCTCAGAAAATACTATGGAAGTGGCAAGTAGAATACTCCTTAAGTAAAGGAAATCAGGAAAACCAATAAATCAAAAATGCATTTACTTTTTAAAAACATATCAACAGACTGTTATTACTTTGGTTAAGTGTCCTGACTTGATGCATTTTTATAAACAGGTGCCTAATTTTAAAACAGCACTGGGCTTCACCAGGATCTCAACAGCATGATTTTATATGACAGATTTATTTGAATTGCTATTTAGATGTAAAATATTTGGAATGGCTCTATCTATTGTTTGGATGGGTTACCTTGTATGAACTAGAAATCTATGTTGAAACTGCCAGCTACTGAATAAAATATTTCATTAACATCATGACCTCATTTGTTAGATTGAATTGCAGTCTTTTTGCCAAATTTCCCCAACAGATATTTTCTATTTTAGAGAATCAAATAAAAACAGCCCAAAAATGAGAAGACAATTAATTCATATCTGTTAAACACTCAGAATGCCTAGAATGCAACCATGAATGCTGCATATGATACAAAATTGTAATTAAATTTCTATTTTTATTAAGATTTAGGTAACAAACTACCACATATTTTGCAAACTTTCAAACTATCTTTAATGGCAGTGATTCATTCAAATTTAAATTAGATGCTCTTAATTCCCTCTTTCTGCCCCCCCCCCCGCATATCCCACACACAAACATACTTACATATGTACATATATAAATTGAATGCGAATTAGTATTATTTGTAGAGAAAATACTTTAGATTTTATAAGACTATTTTAGAATATAACTTCTAGATAAGAATTATTATCATTAAACAGGTAGAATATCACAGATTATAAAGGTATCAAGTGCTTGTTTTTTGCCACATTAGGGAATCCGACTTGAGCCTGAGCTGTGTTTGCTATTGATATAACCAAACCTACCTGATGAAGTGGAAGAGTAAACTCAACAATAGTCAATTCTAAAAAGCAGATTGGCATAAAGCTCCATGAAGTCAGACCGAGACATTGAAAGAGACTATGGTAGATAAGAGAACAGCATAAATTCCCCATCTTATAGCCATCTTACAATAATTTGAACCTAATGGAGAATAAAGCTGAAGGGTTCTGTGTGATTCAGGAATATGTACTGATTTGTTTGCACCCAACAATGTGTAATGGCAAAGGGCAAAAGGGGCATTCATTGTATTCTTGGATAAATCAGAAAATAGCCTCAGCCCAGGGAAGATCCTAGAGGAAAAGAGAGTCAGTATTTGGAAGAAAGCAAAAACAGTATTCAGGGAATTTTCAGGATGTGATAATACCCAACAAGAAGAAGAAGGTAACTGGCGGATGGAAATGTACCATGTGGAAGATGACTTGCCACCATAATATGCATATTTATAAACACATGAGCATACCTTCAATGCTGTCCACAAATACAGGCATTAGACTATGAAGATTAAATAAGCTTGCCTAAAACAGTAAGACTAGACAGATTAACTTACAAAGTGAATGCAAAAAGAGAAAGCAAGAGTGCCAAGGCCTGATTTTGAGGTATATAGTAGAGGAGAAGGAGAATCTGTGTGAATGCATGTTCTAACAGCAGAGTCAATGTCAATAACTTTGAAACCCCATAATGTGTGTATGTGTGTGTGTGTGTGTGTGTGTGTGTGTGTGTGTGTGTGTGTGTGTGAGAGAGAGAGATGTAGTAATGCTGTAAGATCCTGCTCCTATTTCATATGCCGCTACACACCAAGTTTAGAAATTAAAAAATAATAATACCATATTTACTCCTATCTCACAGCTTCCCTATTAATTTTTCTTCTTAGTTCAGTCCCCTGCCTAGTTTGATACATCCCTTTCAAGAGATAGAGACACTTCCCAATTTTCTAGTGAACATCTGAGGGTATGGTGAGTGTAACATGTCTATCTCTTTCTATTTAGTTAAAACTTCACTTGGGATAATATATGTAAGAGTGGAGGGAGGTAGAGGAAGGAAGCTCCAGGACAAAGTTGAGACAGATCCTACAACAGTTTTTATTCAGTAACAGAACTTTCTAAAGCAGTTTCTGTGTGGCAACACATCATAAGTAAAGTGCATGTATTTCAATAAATAAATACACAAATATTCTTACTGAGATAGATCATATGAGCTGGCCCTGGAGCATCTGGTAATTAGGATCAGGCATTGGGCTTCCCAAGCTCTGTAGACTTAGGAATGGCCAAGACACCAAGCTGCCTAGACATATCTTCTCATCATCAGTTTCCATGCCTTGAATTTCAACTTGTGTTTTCCTTAAAACCTTTTTATCCTACTTCTAAAAATTATCTATGGCATCTATTTTATCGTACTCCACTTGGATTAATTGTATTAGCAGTGAAAGTTTCACAGCTCTCAGGCCACTTATCAAGCCTGAGGTTGTTTAGCAATACTAGACTGTAAATGCTTCCCAACAAAACTAGGCTATGCTACTTTTTATTCTCTATTTTAGTCTTGATTTTTCTTTTCCAGTGACCTGATCACGTTGTTTTTTTTTTTATTAAAAAAATCAGAAGCTTTTATAATATATTTTATTTAGGAGGCCAGTACATTTGTTGCATAGCCAGATCCCTGGCAAGCAAATAGACACATTTAGAGACTACACAGCTGTAGCAGGTAATTCTCAAGCAATCTCACATAATCGACACTTAAAAATCTTCCTGACCCTTTTCCACTCCTCAGTCTAAAACATTCTTTTCTTACTGTGTTTGAATCACAATTCCAATACTCTTTCCCTGAAATTCAACTGAGCTCCTCAAAATTATTTGTAGTTTTTGGTATAAAGCTGATCAACTACAGATAGCAAAAATTTTTGGCAGTTCTGAAACAGTCCCCAGTCATCAGCTGTCTGCTTGGGTGCCTTATCCAGCCTGTACTTATTAGTCATGGGCTGACATTTTATCTAAAAAAATGGATTTGGTTTCCATTGAAAATTTTGTGTCAGAAGATATGAACTTACACATCAACCTTCATGGCCCAGCCTTCACTAATATTTCTTTAGGAGCCTGGCTAAAATTCAGTGACAAAACATCTTAGGCACTGATTGGTCCTACTTTTCCATTTCATTTTTTCCTAAATGCTTCTGGTCTCCAGAGGATCTGGTGCCAGGGTCTCCACTCACCACAACCTGAAAGCATCTTTACTTTCCATCTGTAGCCATATTTAGCACTTGAAAAGTCTGTATTAGAGATTAGCTATATATCCCAGGTTGGGTATATCCCCGGCATCGCTATAAGGATGTGATTTAGGCAACCTGGATGCTGTACTCTGTTTCAAATATGCAAGATAGCAAATAAAAATATAATGTGAGTACTGGGATCTTCTCATTTAATGAGAAAATGAGTATGATTGTCTTCTAGAAGTGGGGAGATAACAGTGTAATTAGATTTCCTTCAACCAGGTTGTCTTAGTGTTCTTAAGTACAGGTATCTTAGATGTTGACAAAAGGAGCTACCCTGGAAAAACTGAGGTGATGGTATATATATGCAATGAAGCCAAAAGGCATCAGCAGGGGCAATTTCTCAGAGGGTCATACATTCCATTCTAAGAAGTTTGGTATTACTTTAGATGAATCAGGAACCATTTAAAAATTTTGAGTGTAGGAAGAAAAAAAAAGATCATACTTGCTTATTACTTTTTAGAGTGATTTCTTTTATAGCAACATGGAGGATTATGACAGGGAAAGGTGATGTGATCAAAATTGTAGTTAGGAAGAGGTCAGAAGAAAAAGACAAATATTACAAAGAGTAGAGAGTAAATGAAGGATAAATTTTAGAACTATTTAGGAAACATCAGGAATACAGTAAGTTCATAATAAGTTAAATTTAGTTAATGGAGGCATATTTTGTTTTAAAGATTTTATTTATTTATTTATTTAAGAGAGAGGGTGAGTGAGACTGCCAACAGGGGGGTGGGAGAGGGACAAGCCGACTGTGTGCTGAGCCACAGAGCCCAATGTGGGGCTCGATCCCATGACCCTGAGATCATGACCTGAGCAGAAATCAAAAGTTAGAGGGTTGACCAACTGAGACACCCAGGCACCCCAATGAAGGCTTATTTTTATTTAAATATACAGAAATGTTATTATAATATTCTGTTTTTGTAAATCTGCTTTCCCATGTTAGAGTTTCACCTTGCACTAGGGATGAGAATGAGCAGAGAATTGGCTGGTATCCTAGTATACAGGCAACAGTGGGCATGGTGTGGGCAAGTGGAGTGAGATCTGGGTTTATTTAATGTTTTCTCAAATGTCCATCAGCTAGTCCCCTGGGCATTATGGTATTATGTATGGGCAAATTATGAAAATGAGTTTAGAATAACTCAAAGAAAGGGAGCTATATTCCACCCATGGAACTTTCAATTGAAACAAATACAGCATAAAAAAATTAAGAGATTTATTTTTCAATATTAAATAATATATTACTGTGAACACCATGATACTTTTTTTCTCTACTGCTTTGTAATAACACATTTTGTGGAGAAATGTCACAATTGAGATTTCAATAAAGTCATTTTAAAAATACCAATCCAAATTTGGCAAAAGACTTGAGGGAAGTGTCTTACATAAAAGGAAAACACCAGAGGAAAAAGGTTCAGAAGAAAGACATACCTAAATCTTGATTTGCTATCAAGTAAGCTGATAAAAAGAACATTCAGAATTTTGTGAGTCATCAAAAGTTATCTTTAATTTAAATTACAAATTAATTTCTGCCAAACCTAAAAGCTTTTTGAGTAATGAAGAAATCCTAATAAGTAATTTTGAATTTCACCAATCATAAGGCACAGCTATAATCTTTAAGAAAACGTTAAGTGTGTGAGTTATCTGCTGATTTTGCTTTTGTTACATCTTGAAATCATTAAGGCATATTTTAAAAGGAGATCCCCACCGTAACTTCAATACCACAAACCTTCAAAATACTTTCTCATGAGTATAGCAAGATATGCATTGCTTTTGCAGTATGCATCAAATTCAGTGTGTGATAAGAACTGCCTATTCAACTTATATCTATTTATAGACATATTTTAGACAAAGTGCAGGGCATCTTTATTGATCATTCCTTCCTTATTGCTGAATACGTAATTCGTTAGTTATACATAACAAATAACAAGAATATCATGCAATGATATCCAATTTACATAGAAATTATATCCATTCTTTAAGATCTTGTTTATCTAGGTATTACTTTGCATTACAAAATCTAGACATGCAGGTTAACTCCACTGAAGGCATACAGAATAGCTCCTACCCTGAACCTCCAGAGAAAGCTGCAACCATTTGTGTAGTCTACAATTGTCACCTCCAATCCCCAGGAATAGGTTTTATCACGGAATTCATTTTCATTGTCTTTTCAAGGATATGAGATTGCTTGACTTTCTGGCTGCAGGGGATCCCAGTAATTTTTCTCACACACTAGCCCTGGAAAATTCACTCCCTACACGGGAAGAAGTCTCAAGAAATGAAGGGGTAGCATGGATTTCAAACTCTCACAGGGAAGAAAACTATCTGTTTTTAATTGTGTCTTGGTTTGTGCTATAATAGAAATCATCTCTATTGCTATGTGATATGTACACAATAAATAGGCTTTCAGAATGATTAAATGCCTTAGCCTCACTTCAACTATTATTTTCAAAAGCCATTAATTTTGGGCATAGTAGAAAACCATAGCAAATATTTATGAAATCATTTGACTCCAGTGCTGTTGCTATGAGTATCTTTAATATTCTCATCTTTCCTAAAGAGTATGTAGCTTACGTTTTTGAAGTAATAACTAGAAGCCAATTCATGCCTTTTATAAATTATTTTAAATTTATAAGCAACATAAAAATTATTAATAATATTAATTAATATTTAATTATTTATTAATAACAAATATTTCTGATTTCCTACAGAGGTTATGATCTGACTTTACTTTTCCATTTTTTCCTCAAAAAATTAGAATCTAGGATTATTTTAATAAAAATGGCTGAAAACATAAAATAATTCATTTTAGAGGAGAATTTGGTAAAGAGTCAGTTGCATCCTGGTAAAAATACTCCAAAGCATGAAACAAAAAGTCATTAGTGTAAGTCATCTGTGGGTAGCAAAGATGATTATTTAATTTTTAAAGCTTTTCATTCTTAAAAAATGATAAAATACTATTTGGTGTGGAAAAATATACTGAGGTTGTTCTTGAAAACATCATTTGTCCTGATTAATTACTTGATAATCTATTAACTGAAAAAAAAAAGATAAATCATAACTTTATTTTCCCATCACTATTTCTTCATCTATATTTTGGTTAAGAATAAGATAAGTTTCTGTCTCAGTAAAAAAAAAAAAATTGCTAAAATTGCAGTGGATTGACACAACAAAGATTCAGGTCTTCTTCATTCTACTTATCCATTACAATTTTGGCTGGCAACTGCACTCCACATAGTCACACAGGACACTAGGCATATAAGCGTCACTTTTTTACACTTAACACCTTCTGGAATATCTAGTCACCTGGATCTATGAATCAGGAGAAGAAATAACTGGAGAAGTATTATGTACCAGCTCTTTTTTGCTTTGGCCTGTAATTAATACACTTCATTCTATCTACCACTCATTGTCAAAATTTATCACATCATGTTTCTCAACCAATCACATGGAAGTTGTAAAATGTGGGAGAGGCTATGAATACTTGTTGACGTTCTATTTTGACATGATAATTAAGAAAAAGGAAGTAGGATCAGTTGTATTAAGTCTCTCCAGTTATAACACCATGTCATCTTATATTTTTATATAATACAATTCCCTTTATTGGCTTATAAACCTTACAGATTCTGTCACAGACCTTTAGCTTTCCATATGTTTATATGCATTGAGGATGCAGTTTACTTGTATCAAACCAGTCCACATATACTGATTCTCGTAGTCACACATTCACATGAACCTTTCTCAACATGAAGTTTTAGAAAAGTGGATTTTTGTTTTCTTCTGCTGTGCTATCTCTAGACTTAGAATAAAATGTCTTAAGTTCTAGAACACACATTACTAAATTTCAAGAATAAAATAAGGTAATTACAGTAAAAATAATGTACCTTAAATGATAACTTTGTTAGCATGTGACTCTTCAAAGACCAACTTGATTTTCTTGATTCTGCTCATTCCTCATAACATTTCATACAAATATGAGGTAAATTTCTATTTGTGACTTATAAAATTGTTTTAATTAGATCCCAATATAAATATCCCAACATTCCTTCTTTACGATGCTTCACAGTAAATGCTAGTAGTGAATACATAAAATAAATTACCTCCTAATTTTCTATTGGTAATCAGTGTTTATTTCTTTCTTTTCCCAATTAATTGATTGACCTTCCCTGTATTTTAGGATTATTAGCTTGAAAAGATAATTCTTCTTTTCCACAAGTAAAATGATGTCCCTAGAGGTAACAGCTAAGGGTTGCCATAAGTACTCACATTTTTATTATCATGCCAAATATTATAACAGAGACAATTGTTCTTCTGAGCACTTACTTCCATTGCCCCTTCCACTGTTAGTAGTTTTGCTCCCATAGAGCATTTTCTTTTATAAATAATAATTGACTTCCAAGTTTTAATGCAAAGTTAATTTCTTAACATTGGGAGACCTGGGGGGGAAAAACAACTTTCAATGATCTATAAAGATAACATTAGTTCTTACATAAAGTATTTTTGTTTGTTTAAACTTGGTATTAATGGTCAGGTTGTTTTATGACAGATCTGACTACACATTTTGAAAACCAGAAAAGTGGCTGATCATTAATTTTATAATTTTTTATAAGAGAACTTATATTATGATCATGTATATTAAATACTATGTTTCCTTAAATATATCTATACATATATTTAATATACAAACATATTAACATATACTTAACATATATACACACCCATATATATTAAATAATTGCATATTATGTTATGTAACAATTCATTATATCTTTATTGTGACCAAAGTAACTGACCATAATCCCTACAGCCAGCCAAATTCCTTCACCAGATCCAGAAAAGCTGACTTATAGTCATGTAGTTTTAGAATGCTCATTAAGATGAAATTATTTTACTTAAATTGATTTTATTATAATATTCTGAAAATATTTTCCTAATCTCTATGTCTATGCTATCCTTGAATATTACAAAATAAATATTATTCAACTAAAAGTTAAAACATTTACATATTAAAATAATGAGGAAAAGGAAAAAATATATAAATTTTTTACCTCTTGAATTCACTCAGAGAAAAGCACAATGAGGTAATAAGAATGAAAATAGCAATGCACTCAATAGGTAAATATTTCTTATATGAAAAAAGAACAGTTCTCTCTATAAGGTATATTCAAGTGAACTATAATTATGATGCTATAACAGTGGTTTTGATTCTTTTGGGACCAATTTGTACAGGCCTTCCCTTCTAGATCCAATTGAAAAATCTATGGACAATTAATTCAATCCCTGTTCCTACCTAGGCATGCATGAATAAAAATTAGATAATTTGATGTGATTCTCTTATTGTTATTACACCAAAAGCACATAAGAGTATGCTTGAAACTTTTTTCTACTTACAGGTGCACTGAACTAAACATATTTTAATTGCTTTATGTGTTCTTACTTGCACTATGGCTAATGAGCTTTAAAATAATATATTTCTTTCCCTAATGGGTAGACTTTAAACTAAGTGTTTCAGAAGATACAAATCAAGCATGTATTTCAGAAATATTCTTAGAGACATTTAATCATACTATTTCATCAAACATTCCTGGAAATAGATCACCAAAGGTGTCCTAAAACCTCAAACACAATTACAAAAGCTGAGTTGTCTTAAGTACTTCCCTAATAGAACATCAGGAGGCTTAGTTCACATGCTATGAGGCTTTATCATAGGTAAAACCACATACTCGAATAATCTCTGGGCACTAAGCCCTATTCATGGAGTTCATCAAAATTAGATGCAACTATAGATTAGTTTAAAATAGGTTACACTGCTTTTTGTCACCAAGGTTTACAGATATAAATAGAAACTCTGAATTATACAAGAGTAGTGGTGAAACTGAATTTCTTAAATTTTTTTTTCTATTAAGATGCCGTCATGTTTTAATTACAGGCATTATCTCTTTTCCTTCCCACTTACGGTATATACTTCATGAAGGACTTGCAGTATTCATTATAGTTCTTTATTAGCCTCAAATTTTATTAGAAACTGGTGATTTATGATTCCTTCCAACTGATGTTTTTGTTACCTGTTTTTGCTGCCTGGAGGAAGCAGTCATTTCAAATGATGATCTTGTCACCCCATTGTATTTTGTAATTCATAAATAATATTCCATGTGTTTTGCTTCTAGAAAGCTTAACTCCAAAATTCTATTTTTAGCTATACACATTTACAGCCAGATTTTTTTGAAGGGGCATCCGCCATAATTATTTCGTATCAAATTTAGTCTAACCACTTCTCATGAATTCAGTCATCATATTCCTACTCTACAACCCTGGCATTTTTATCCTTAGTGGAATAAATTAGAAACACAGATGGATAATCTGGGAAATATTCCACATGAATATTTTTTTAAACACAATTCTTGTCAAGCACAGATTTTATAAGATTCAGTTTATAGTTTTAATAAACAGAGTTCTGATTATTAACTGTACCATTTTCAAAATCAAATGAGACATGAGATCTTTTACATAAAGATTTATACAGCTCTACTGCTTAAAGAATCAGTTTGAAATCCAAGCTGTCTTTTCCTTATGGTATTAAAAAAGCAAAGTAAGTTTGACTCAGGACAAAGAAAATGTTTTTGTGTTCAGTTGTTCAAGGTCCACATTTAAGTCTATTCCTTTAGGAAAATGCTCCCTACCCTATGAAAAATATTAATCCAAATTTGAGTGGAATGTAGTAGCTCTCATATTTCAACTTATCTTTTGTTGCCTTAGTAATGATACTCTTTTCCCTCTCATTTTTTTTTCCAGTTAGGTGTCTTATTCCATTATGTCCCTTCTTCTTTATTTTCCTACTTGATATCTGAAAATGGTTAGTTTTCTTCCTTTAAACTTATCTCCATGGAGTGATGCCCTAACAACAGACATAAATCCAACAGTAGGCACAGTAGGATGGCACAAACTCCCACATACACCACACTGCATCATCTCTATGTATCCCAATCCCAAAAGAACAGAAAGGGACCCATTAGATCTTTACCTCTTTCCTTAAACAGCTTTGGACATGAACCAGGTGACAATATGGATAGGAAAATCATTAAAGATAAAATTATAAAGGACTCAGTCCTCTAAAAATGGGGAAGTATTCAAAACAGTCACAGACTGATGACTAGTGGCAGAAATAATCCTTTTTTTCTGCATTACTATCCTAAATTTCCACATCATGGAGACCTACAAAAAACAAGAGACTTTTGCAAAGGTGCCAAATAAGTGATCCAGCATCCTCAACAGGTGAACTGGCGTGGAAGTGGGAGAGTAGACTGGTGTATGGCTCCCAGCTGGGACTGCAGGAGTTCTCAAAGTCTTAACTTCAAACTTAGACTAGACTAAGAATATTTCAGATGAAATTTTGGGGAATTAAGGCCATTGATTACCAATTGAGATGAGTGTTCAATATAGATGAGATAATCTGTTCCTTAGTTTATTAGAGAGAAGAGGGTTCATAGATAATTAGCAGTGCATATTAAGCAGCTGAAGTTGAACAAGAAATAGTAACTAATAAACATAGCAAGCTAGATATTTTTTGCTTGCTTGTCCAGATCCACTCTTGGCTCTTTTCTGCCCTGTTTTGTACTACAGGAGCCGATCTCCACTGACTTGCTCATCTGTAGTCTGTTGAAATCTGGCTTCCCTTTGCTTTGATCCAATGGGATTCATTCACAGGACATTAAAGCATGAGAGGAGAAACAGGTGGTGTGTTATTCTTTTGGGGTCACTGGGGTCTGTAATTTGGTGGTGGCCCCAATCTTCCACCTAACCAGAGCTCCTGTATCATGGCTGCTATTTCAAGACTAAAGCTCTCAGCAGATATAGATTATTGCTTTCTCTTTTTGCTTCTGCAGACCTAAGGGGTATTAAGATATAACTATTTTTAATAGTTTCTGAGTAGTTTACCATTACTTGTTGGTTCCTTTAACCCTGTTCTCACTTTTGTTTATAGTTCCAACATTGAAGGTCCAAGTACCCCATGTTTCCTTTCAAGTACCTGCAATATACTTATAATAGTTCCTGGCATAAAGAAGGTAAGTTAACATTTTATACTTTGAATTATTTTTCTCTTCAAAATATTGGTATATATTAGAAAGTATCTCTTCAATACCAGTTTTGTAACTGAAAATTTTTCTTTATGCTTGAAAAAGTATACTACTGGTATACACGAGAAACATTAGTGTTTTATTTTTGTTGATGAAGTATTCAACATAAACAAGATATTAACTAGTGATATAGTTGAACTGTTTAATAATAAAAGATGCACCTACCAATGTTGTTTCATATAACTTTTACTTTTTTGCTCCCCTGAAATAGATTTGAAGTGAAATTTTCTAGATACCTTATGTCAGAAAAATACTACTTTATAGCACTTTATATTTTATGGTGCTTGGGCATATGTACAATTGTCATCCTTTCCACACCCCTAGAAATAGAAATTATTGCCTATATTTGCTGAGGATGAGAAAAGTTAGGAGACTTGCCTTCTAATAGCTGGTAAAAGTGGGACTCAAATAGCAATATTAGTTTTGCTTCCTACTATAACATGTTATAATTTCCAATTGGAACTTTTTTTAGATGTTGGCATTGGAGAATGTTCAATTAAACAGTGGCCCAGATGTAAAGAAATATTAAGTTTACCTAAGGGGCAAGCTGTATAGACTTGAAGACCATTTTTCAGGTTGAGTATAAAGGCAAACCAAAATTATCCTTGGA
Organism: Phoca vitulina; assembly: GCF_004348235.1. NCBI lineage: Eukaryota > Metazoa > Chordata > Mammalia > Carnivora > Phocidae > Phoca > Phoca vitulina. Next base: position 14,770,581 of record NW_022589711.1, read on the forward strand.
AATGATTTCATGATGTCTGGTTCCTTAAATAAATGTCAATTCTTTCTTGGTGTCCTGAAGAGACACTTAAGCCTCCAAATGTTCCTCCAAAGTTCAAATGACAAATGTATGCCATCTGGAAACTGCAATTAAGAACTTTAAAATATATCTAAAAGGTTACTTCTCATTTACTCTTAGGATGTAGAAAGCAGGAAAAAGTGTTCCTTCAAATCTAACAACCAGTAAGAGCCAGATAATCTCAAAATCAAAACTTGTCTTAAACCCATTAGACAGTTAAGGTTGCAGGACACCCAAATAGTCTTTGAGGTTCCTGCCTTCACTTAGAGGAGAAAACTGGCACAACTGTGACAATAAAACAAAGACTGGGCTGCAATGCAAATGAATAAGAGTTCAGATACATTTTTTTCATTAATTGCTAACAGCTAAATGTTGCCTTTCATGATAGTACAGAACCTCAGGGAGCCACAGATACAAGTGGGGTTTGTGCCTCTCTCCTCAGATTCTACTTCATGGACTTTCATTAGGTACTCATAAGAAATATGAGGGTAGGACGGAAAATCAGACAGTGTCTCTCAATGATACAGGTCTGGGAGAGAGGAAAGTGCTGCTTGTGTAGAAAAGACAGGAACTCTGCTCAAACCTTTTCCCGGAAAAAAAAAAAAAAGACAGAAAGGAAGGAAGTGAGGGAGGGAGGGAGGAAGGAAGGAAGGAGGGAAGGAAGGAAGGCAGGGAGGAAGGGAGGGAAGGAGGAAGGGAGAGAGGGAGGAAGGAAGAATAGAAGAGAAAAGAAAACTCTTAAGCCCCTGGGAGTCAGGCTGCAAACTTTTTCTCTTTTTGGTCACAGATGGAGAGCCACTGTTGCTGAGGAAAGAAAAAATGAAGTGGAGGAATATGGGAACCTATAACCCCTGGAGCAGAGGCAGTAAATTCTCCTGATACCAGATGATTAGTGATATCCCAACACTGCAAAGGGGGCAGGCAGATCACTGAGAAAGGCCTATCTCTGAGACTCAGAGACACTAAACCTGCCTAAGACTATCTAGACCAGGACATAAGGACAAATGAAAAACTTCCCCACTGTCCAGAAAACTCTCCAAAATAAAAATTGAGAAGAAGGGGCATTTTAATTTCCAAGCATACATACTATATACCTCAGTCTGTCCTGCTGACAATCTTTCAACTAAAAAGTTATGAGATACACACACACACACACACACACACACTGGAATATTCTTCAGGACAAAAAAAAAAAAAAAAGAAATGGAAATTATACCATTAACAACATGAATGGACTTTGAGGGCATTATACAAGGTAAAATAAGGTAGACATAGAAAGACAAATACTGTGTGATCTCACTTATATATGGCATCTAAAAACATCAAACTCAGAAACAAAAAGAACAATGGTGTTGCCAGGGGCCAAAAAGTGGGAAAAATAGGGAGATGTTGGTCAAAGCATACAAACTTTCAATTATAAGGTAAGTTTCAGGTATAAAATGTACAGCATGGTGATTACAGTTAACAATACTGTATCATATACTTGAAAGTTGCTATGAGAGATTTAATATTCTCACCATAACAACAAAATGGTAAATAACTAGCCTTATTGTGGTAAGCATTTTACAATATATATATATATAAATGAAATCATTACATTGATTACATTACATTAAACTAACATAATGATATGTTATATGTCAAATTGCAATAAAGCTGGAAAAAAATAAACAAATCATAAAATAAAGAAAATATTTTTGCCACATGGATAAAACATAATGGAAAATATCCTTAATATTTTAAGTACTCTTATAGAAAACTGTCAGTTTAAAAAAGGAAATGGCCAATAAGAGCAGAATTATTCTATCTTCCTGATAATCAAATAAATCCAAAATATAACCATTTTTACACATGCCAGTTTATATAGAGAAAATAATTAATACTGCTGTGATCTTGTGAGTACAAAAATTCTAACATATAATTGATATGAGTGTAATTGGGTATAACCTTCCAGGTGGCAATGGGTAATATGCTTAACATTTAAATATTATATGTCCCTTTACTATTTTTTACAGAATTTTTATTACAAAAATTTATCCTAAAGAGGTCCTCAGAGAAGTATGCAAAGATATATGGAAAGGATGTTTTTTTTAGCTTTGTTTCTAATAATGTAAAATTGATAATAAATATCCTAAATTCATCTATATTAAAACAGATGAATTCATCATACAGCTAAAATATTCATATTGAATACTGTATTGTAGAAATGTTTCATTTTGTACTTTATACACATAAATTGCTTATTTCATTAGTGATATAAAATATTTTCATTTTTCAATGCAATTAGGATATTTTTTTTTCCTATTTCCAGAACTTTCTTTTTATTTCTTGCCTGATTTTTAAGTCATTAACACTTATCAGTTTTAGGAGAAGAAACTTCCTGGGGTGCCTGGGTGGCTCAGTTGGTTAAGCATCTGACCCCTGATTTCAGCTCAGGTCATAATCTCAGGATCTTGAGTTCAAGCCCTGTGTCAGGCTCTATGCTGGGTGTGGACCCTGCTTAAGATTCTCTCTCTCCCTCTGCCTCTCACCCCCTCTCATTCTCTCTAAAATTTAAATAAATGAAAAGGAGAAGGAAGTTCCTATTTGAACATTTCCAATATTTCTTAAAAATAGTTTTTTTGAAATAAAATCTCTGCATAATAAACAATGTTCATAATTTTAAAACTAGAGTAGAAGCGAAGTCAGAGATTGCTACATTATCATTCTGACTTATAGGTGAAGTAAAATGTAGATTTGAATATAAACATTTTATGAACATTTTAGATTAAAATGAATTCCTTGGTATAAAGTGAGGTTTTGAAAAAAATAAAGATATGGGGGAAAGGGCCCTTGAAATTTTGAACTTTATGTCACAATTTCCTTGCTCTTCTCATCAGAACTAACTAGAAGACAACTACTTGTATTCCTCCTGCAGTTTTCATAATAGGGGTGTGGATGTCACAGGGATGCTGAATAAGCCCCCAGGCCCTCCTAGCTGGGTATACAGCATGCCTCCCTAAAGGTTGACTAAAGCTGGGGCGCCTGGGTGGTGCAGTCGGTTAGTTAAGCGTCTGACTCTTGGTTTTGGCTCAGGTCACGATCTCAGGGTCCTGAGATCTAGCCCTGCATTAGGCTCTATGCTCAGCAAAGAGTCTGCTTAAGATTCTCTCTTTCTCTCTCTCTACCCCTCCAGCTCATGCAGTCTCTCTAAAATTAAAGAAAAAAAAAATCTAAAAAAAAAAAAGGATGACTAAAGATATGCTAAGAAAGTGTGTCTACTGATTTTTACATAAACATTTCTTAAAAGTGTAAATATTCACAAAAGGAAACAATGTTATTGTTACAAAATTAAATTAATAAAATTTGTTAATTTATTAATTTTAATATAAAAATAGTAGTTGATAGAATCAAAGAAAGATGTTGAAAAGGAGAGAGGATATCCTTGTCTTGTTCCTGATCTTAATGGAAAAGCTTCAGGTTTCTCACGATTAACTGTGGTGTTACCTGTAGGTTTTTATAATCTTTACCAAGTAGAGAAAGCTCCCGTCCGTTCCTAGTTTACTGAGAGATTTTGTTATAAATGTGTGTTCGATTTTTGCCAAATGCTTTTGCTGCACCTAGTGATATGATCATATAATTTTTCTGTTTTAACCTGTTGATGTGATGGATTACCTTAACTGATTTATAAATGTTGAACCAGCCTTGCATATCTGGGATAAATCACATCAGTAATGGCATGTAATTCCTCTTATACATTGTTAGAATCAATTTGTAAATATTTTGTTGAGGATTTTTGCATCCATAGTCATGAAAGAAATTGGTCTGCAGTTACTTTTTTTGTAATGTATTTCCTTGGTTTTGTATTACAGTAATGCTGGCCTCCTAGAATAAGAAAGTATTCTTTCTACTTCTGTCCTCTGAAAGGGATTATAAAAGAGAACTGGTTTCATTTCCTTAAATATTTAGAAGAACTCACTAGTGAGCCCATCTGGGCCTGATGCTTTCTATTTAGGGAGGTTAATTACTGTTTCAGTTTCTTTTTTTCTTTTTTTTTTTTTAAGATTTTATTTATTTATTTGAGAGAGAGAGTGAGAGAGAGAGCACAAGATGGGGGAGCGGGAGAGGGAGAAGCAGACTCCCTGCTGAGCAGGGAGCCTGATGCGGGACTCGATCCCGGGACTCCAGGATCATGACCTGAGCCGAAGGCAGTCGCTTAACCAACTGAGCCACCCAGGCGCCCACTGTTTCAGTTTCTTTAATAGCTATAGGCCTATTCAAATTGTTTATTTCTTCTTATGTGAGTTTGGTAAGCTAATGAATTTCAAGGAATTGGTTCATTTCATCCAGGTTATTAAATTTGTGGGGAGAGAGTTGTTCAGAGTATGTTTTTATTATCCATTTAATGTCCATGGGGTATACTGATGTCCCTTCTTTCATTTATGTTAATAATTTGTGTCTTCTCTCTTTTATTTTCCTTAGTTAGCCTGGCTAGACACATACCAATTTTATTGATGGCTTCAAAAAGCCAACTTTTGATTTTGTTGAATTCCTTATAGATTTCCTGTTTTTGATTGCATTAATTTCTTCTCTAATTCTTATTATTTCTTTTCTTCTATTTATTTTGGATCTAATTTACTCTTTTTTTTTTTTTCTAGTTTCCTAAATTGGAAACTTAAGATTATTGATTTTAGATCTTCTTTTCTAACATATGCCTTCAATGCCATAAATTTTCCTCTAAGCACTTCTTTTGCTTCATCCCACAAATTTTGGTAATTTGTGTTTTTTTATTTTATTTTATTATGTTATGTTAATCACCATACATTACATCATTAAGTTTTTGATGTAGTGTTCCATGATTCATTGTTTGCATATAACACCCAGTGCTCCATTCAATACCTGCCCTCTTTAATACCCATCACCAGGCTAACCCATCCCCCACCCCACTCCCATCTAGAACCCTCAGTTTCTTTCTCAGAGTACATAGTCTCTCATGGTTCATCTCCCCCTCCGATTTCCCCCTCTTCATTTTTCCCTTCCTGCTATCTTCTTTTTTTTTTATTAACATATAATGTATTATCTGTTTCAAAGGGCACAGGTCTGTGATTCATCAGTCTTACACAATTCACAGTGCTCACCATAGCTCATACCCTCCCCAGTGTCCATCACCCAGCTACCCCATCCCTACCACCCCCCACCACTCCAGCAAGCCTCATTTTGTTTCCTGAGATTAAGAATTCCTCATAGCAGTGAGATCATATGATACATGTCTTACTCTGATTGACTTATTTCGCTCAGCATAATACCCTCTAGTTCCATCCACATCATTGCAAATGGCAAGATTTCAGTTTTTTGGTAGCTGCATAATATTCCAATGTATATATATATACCACATCTTCTTTATCCATTCATCTGTTGATGGACATCTTGGCTCTTTCCACAGTTTGGCTATTGTGGACATTGCTGCTATAAAAATCGGGGTGCATGTACCCCTTCGGATCACTACATTTGTATCTTTGGGGTAAATATCCAGTAGTACAATTGCTGGGTCGTACAGTAGCTCTATTTTCAACTTTTTGAGGAACCTCCATACTGTTTTCCAGAGTGGCGGCACCAGCTTGCATTCCCACCAACAGTGTAGAAGGAATCCCCTTTCTCCACATCCTCACCAACATCTGTCGTTTACTGACTTGTTAATTTTAGCCATTCTGACTGGTGTGAGGTGGTATCTCATTGACGTTTTGATTTGGATTTCCCCGATGCCGAGTGATGTTGAGCACTTTTTCATGTGTCTGTTGGCCATTTGGATGTCTTCTTTGGAAAAATGTCTCTACATGTCTTCTGCCCATTTCCTGATTGGAATATTTGTTCTTTGGGTGTTGAGTTTGATAAGTTCTTTATAGATTTTGGATACTAGCCCTTTATCTGATATGTCTTTTGCAAATATCTTCTCCCATTCTGTCAGTTGTCTTTTGGTTTTGTTGACCGTTTCCTTTGCTGTGCAAATGCTTTTTATCTTGATGAAGTCCCAATAGTTCACTTTTGCCCTTGCTTCCCTTGCCTTTGGCAATGTTTCTAGGAAGAAGTTGCTGCGGCTGAGGGCGAAGAGGTTGCTGCCTGTGTTCTCCGCTAGGATTTTGATGGACTCCTGTCTCACATATAGGTCTTTCAACCATTTTGAGTCTATTTTTGTGTGTGGTGTAAGGAAATGGTCCAGTTTCATTCTTCTGCATGGGGCTGTCCAATTTTCCCAACACCATTTGTTGAAGAGACTGTCTTTTTTCCATTGGACATTCTTTCCTGCTTTGTCGAAGATTAGTTGACCATAGAGTTGAGGGTCCATTTCTGGGTTCCCTATTGTGCTCCATTGATCTGTGTGTCTATGTTTGTGCCAGCACCATACTGTCTTGATGATGACAGCTTTGTAATAGAGCTTGAAGTCCAGAATTGTGATGCCACCAGCTTTGCTTTTCTTTTTCAACATTCCTCTGGCTATTTTGTGTCTTTTCTGGTTCCATACAAATTTTAGGATTATTTGTTCCATTTATTTGAAAAAAGTTGATGATGTTTTGATAGGGATTGCATTAAATGTGTAGATTGCTCTAGGTAGCATTGACATCTTCACAATATTTGTTCTTCCAATCCATGAGCATGTAAAGTTTTTCCATTTCTTTGTGTCTTCCTCAATTTCTTTCATGAGTATTTTATAGTTTTCTGAGTACAGATTCTTTGCCTCTTTGGTTAGATTTAGTCCTAGGTATCTTATGGTTTTGGGTGCAGTTGTAAATGGGATCAACTCCTTAATTTCTCTTTCTTCTGTCTTGCTGTTGGTGTATAGGAATGCCACTGATTTCTGTGCATTGATTTTATATCCTGCCACTTTACTGAATTCCTGATGAGTTCTAGCAGTTTTGGGGTGGAGTCTTTTGGGTTTTCCACATAAAGTATCATATCATCTGCAAAGAATGAGAGTTTGACTTCTTCTTTACCAATTCAGATGCCTTTTATTTCTTTTTGTTGTCTGATTGCTGTGGCTAAGACTTCTAGTACTATGTTAAATAGCAGTGGTGATAGTGGACATCCCTGCCATGTTCCTGACCTTAGGGGGAAAGCTCTCATTTTTCTCCCCATTGAGAATGATACTTGCTGTGGGTTTTTCATAGATGGCTTTCATGCGATTGAGGTATGTACCCTCTATCCCTACACTCGGAAGAGTTTTAATCAAGAAAGGATGCTGTACTTTGTCATATGCTTTTTCTGCATCTATTGAGAGGATCATATGGTTCTTGTTCTTTCTTTTATTAATGTATTGTATCACATTGATTCATTTGCAGATGTTGAACGAAACTTGCAGCTCAGGAATAAATCCCACTTGGTCGTGGTGAATAATCCTTTTAATGTACTGTTGGATCCTATGGCTAGTATTTTGGTGAGAATTTTTGCATCCACGTTCATCAAGGATATTGGTCTGTAATTCTCCTTTTTGATGGGGTCTTTGTCTGGTTTGGGGATCAAGGTAATGGTGGCCTCATAGAATGAGTTTGGAAGTTTCCCTTCCATTCTATTTTTTGGAACAGTTTCAGAAGAATAGGTATTAATTTTCTTTAAGTGTTTGGTAGAATTCCCCTGGAAAGCCATCCAGCCAGGGCTCTTGTTTGTTGGCAGATTTTTTCTTTATTATTACGTTATGTTAATCACCATACATTACCTCATTAGTTTTTGGTGTAGTGTTCCATGACTCATTGTTTGCATATAACACCAGTGCTCTATTCAGTACATGCCCTCTTTACTACGCATCACCAGGTTAACCCATCCCCCAACCCCCTCACCGCTAGAACTCTCAGTTTGTTTCTCAGAGCCCATAGTGTCTCATGGTTCGTCTCCCGCTCCAATTTCCCCCCCTTCATTTTTCCCTTCCTGCTATCTTCTTCTTCTTTTTTTTTAACATATAATGTATTATTTGTCTCAGAGGTACAGGTCTGTGATTCAACAGTCTTACACAATTACAGCACTCACCATAGCACATACCCTCCCCAATGTCTATCACCCAGCCACCCCATCCCTCCCACACCCACCACTCAAGCAACCCTCAGTTTGTTTCAGTTTTGGTAGTTTATACATCTCTAGGAATGCATCCATTTCTTCCAGATTATCTAATTTACTGGCATATAGTTGCTCATAATATGTTCCTATAATTGTTTGTATTTCTTTGGAATTGGTTGTGATCTCTCCTCTTTCATTCATTATTTTATTTATTTGGGTCCTTTCTCTTTTCTCTTTGATAAGTCTGGCCAGGGGTTTATCAGTCTTGTTACTTCTTTTAAAGAACCAGCTCTACTTTTGTTGATCTGTTCTACTGTTCTTTTGGTTTCTATTTCATTGATTTCTGCTCTGATCTTTATTATTTCTCTTTTCCTGCTGGGTTTAGGCTTTATTTGCTGTTTTCTCCAGCTCCTTTAGGTATAGGGATAGGTTGTGTATTTGAGACCTTTCTTGTTTCTTGAGAAAGGCTTGTATTGCTATATACTTTCCTCTTAGGACTGCCTTTGCTACATCCCAAAGATTTTGAACAGTTGTGTTTTCATTTTCATTGGTTTCCATGAATTTTTTAAATTCTTCTTTAATTTCCTGGTTGACCCATTCATTCTTTAGTAGGATGTTCTTTAGCCTCCATGTATTTGAGTTCTTTCCGACTTTCCTCTTGTGATTGAGTTCTAGTTTCAAAGCATTGTGGTCTGAAAATATGCAGGTAATGATCCCAGTCTTTTGGTCCCAATCTCAGGTTTAGACCTGATTTGTGACCTAGGATGTGATCTATTCTGGAGAGTGTTCCTTGAGCACTAGAGAAGAATGTGTATTCTGTTGCTTTGGGATGGAATATTTTGAATATATCTGTGAAGTCCATTTGTCCAGTGGGTCATTTAAAGTCTTTATTTCCTTGTTGATCTTTTGCTTAGATGATATGTCCATTTCAGTGAGGGGGTTGTTAAAGTCCCTTACTATTATTGTATTTTTATTGATGTGTTTCTTTGATTTTGTTATTAATTGGCTTATTTAATTGGCTTCTCCCATGTTAGGGGCATAGCTATTTACAATTGTTAGATCTTCTTTTGGATAGACCCTTTAAGTAGGATATAGTGTCCTTCCTCATCTCTTTATTATAGTCTTTGGTTTAAAATCTAATTTGTTTGATATAAGGATTGCCACCCCAGCTTTCTTTTGATGTCCATTAGCATGGTAAATGGTTTTCCACCCCCACACTTTCAATCTAGAGGTGTCTTTGGGTCTAAAATGAGTCTCTTGCAGACAGCATATCAATGGGTCTTGTTTTTTAATCCAATCTGATAGCCTGTGTCTTTTGATTGGGGCATTTAGCTCATTTCATTCAGGGTAACTATTGAAAGATATGTATTGCCTGGAAGGTGACTGTTATTGTATATTGCCTCTGTTCCTTTCTGGTCTATGTTACTTTTAGGCTCTCTCCTTGCTTAGAGGATCCCTTTCAATATTTCTTGCAGGGCTGGTTTTGTGTTTGCAAATACTTTTAGTTTTTGTTTGTCCTGGAAGCTTTTTATCTCTCCTTCTATTTTCAATGACAGCCTAGCTGGATATAGTATTCTTGGCTGTATATTTTTCTCGTTTAGTGCTCTGAATATATCATGCCAGTCCTTTCTGGCCTGCCAGGTCTCTGTGGATAGGTCTGTTGATAATCTAATGTTTCTACCATTTTAGTTTATAGACCCCTGTCCCGAGCTGCTTTCAGGATTTTCTCTTTGTCTCTGACACTTGTAAGTTTTACTATTAGATGTCGGGTGTTGACCTATTTTTATTGATTTTGAGGGGTGTTCTCTGTGCCTCCTGGATTTTTATGCCTGTTTCCTTCCCCAAATTAGGGAAGTTCTCCACTGTAATTTGCTCAGTATACCTTCTGCCCCTCTCTGTCTTTCTTCTTCTTCTGGGATCCCAATTATTCTAATATTTTTTCACCTTATGGTATCACTTATCTCTCGAATTCTGCCTTCATGATCCCGTAGTTGTTTATCTCTTTTTCTCAGCTTCCTTATTCTCCATCATTTGGTCTTCTATATCACTGATTCTCTCCTCTGCCTCATTTATCCTAGCGGTTAGAGCCTCCATTTTTGATTGCACCTCATTAAACGCCTTTTTGATTACAACTTAGTTAGATTTTAGTTCTTTTATTTCTCCAGAAAGGGTTTCTCTTGTATCTTCTATGCTTTTTTCAAGCCCAGGTAGTATCTTTATAATCGTCATTCTGATCTCTAGTTCCGACATCTTACTAATGTCCGTATTGATTAGGTCCTTTGCAGTCGGTAGTGCCTCTTGGTCTTTTTTTTTTTTTTTTTGGGGTGAGTTTTTCCATCCATTTTATCCAGAGGAGAATAGATGAATGACAGAACCAAATGCTAACAGGGTAACAACGACCCCAGGAAAATATACACTAAACAAATCAGAAGAGATCCGAAACCAGGGGAAAAGAAAGAAAAAGAAAGAAAAAAGTAAAAGAAAAAAAAAAGAATATGATAAAATATGATCAGGCTGGTGAATAGATCTGTGCCACACACTAGATTTTGGGTGTATTTTGGTCTGTTAGAGGAAACTGCCTCCCAAAATTTTAAAGAAAGAAAAACTTATATATATACAAAAATAAGGGTAAATATGATGAAGGGATGGAATATGACTGTAAAGATGAAAATTATAAAAGATATTATAAAAGGAGTTGATAAGAAGTTGGTTGAAAAAAGAAAAAAGGGAAATTAAAAAAAAGAAAAAACAACTTATATATATACCAAAAATAAGGTTAACTACAATGAAGGGATAAAATATGACTCTAAAAATGAAAAATAAAAAAGTTGTTTAGAAAAGGGATTGATAAGATGTTGGTTGAAAAAGGGAAAAAGAAAAATTAAAAAAAAATTGAAAAAGAAATAAAAGAAAATTAAAAAAATTAACTTTGTAAGACTGAAGAATCATGGGAAAAAAAAAACATGAATTCTATGTGCTGTATTCCCCTGATGCTGGAGTTCTGCATTTGTCATTGATCAGTAAAATTGGTCTTGGCAGGCTGTTCTTGCTGATCTTCTGGGGGAAGGGCCTGTTGCAGTGGTTCTCAAATGTCTTTGCCAGAGCTGGAATTGCCCTGCCCTTGACGGGCGCCAGGCTAAGTAATCTGCTCAGGTTTTCTCTTGGGAGCTTTTGTTCCCTGCAAGCTTTCTGTACAGCTTTTGGAGGACACGAGTGCAAATGGCAGCCTCCCAATCTCCGCTTGGAGGAGCTGAGAGCTTGGGGCCCCACTTCTCAGTGAGCCCCCAGAGAAAAGCAGTTAATCACTCCTGTCTCCCCAGTCTCTGGCCGCACTCCATGCTCACCTGGCCTGTGACTGAGCATTTCTATCTCTGGCACACGACCCGGTTTGGAGTAAACCCAGCAGATTCCTGCAGTGTACTCCCACGCTGCTCCTCCCAGGGGATGAAGGGGGTTCTCCCCGGATCTGCCACTTGTTGGGTCCCTGCTTGAAGAGCAGTGGCCCAACTGTCCTGCAGATCATGATTTATGGCAACACTGAGCTGAGAGCCTGCTTCTTGGCTCTGTCTTTGCAGCCAGCTTCCCTGCTCTGATACCTGGGAGCTCTGCCACACTCAGGCACCCCTGGTCTTTCTGTGACCACGAGGGTCCTGAGACCACACTGTCCCAGAGAGGGTTCCACCCCCAGCTTAGCCACTGGAGCGATGTCCCTCAGCCGAGCAGACTTCTAAAAGTTCCAATTTTGTGCTCCGCTGCTCTGTCACTTGCCAGTAGCTGGTTGACATCTGTCCCCTGCTGTCTGTCTTGCCATATATCACCTGGGATTCACTTCACTGCACGTCCTACCTTCCAAAAAGTGGTCACTTTTCTATTCAGAGAGTTGCTGCTATTCTTTTCTTCAATCTCCTGTTGAGTTCATAGGTGTTCAGAATGGTTTGATAACTATCTAGCTGAATTCCTGGGACCAGATGAAATTTAGGTCTCCTACTCCTCCACCATCTTGCTCCTCCAGGGTATTTTTATTTTCAATTAGTTCAAACTATTTTTTAATTTTTTTTGAGATTTCTTCTTTGAACCATGTGTTACTTAGAAATATGTTGTTTAATCTCCACATATTTCAGGTTTTTTCCAGTTACCTTTCTGTTACTAATTTCTAGTTTAATTCCCTTGTGGATTTCACTCACACATGGAATTTAGGAAATAAAACAAACAGGCAAAGGGGGGAAAAAAAGAGAGAGGCAAACCAATAAACAGACTCTTAACCATAGAGAACAAACTGATCGTTATCGGGGGGAGGTGGGTGGGAGGATGGGTGAAATAGGTGATGGGGATTAAGGAGTGCACTTGTGATGAGCACCGGGTGCTGTATGGAAGTACTGAATCAATCACTATATTGTACACCTGAAACTAATTTTATACTGTATGTTAACTAATTAGAATTCAAATAAAAACTTAAAAACTAACTAAATAAAAGTAGATATTGTATGATTTCTATTTTTAACTTGTTAAGGTGTGATTTATGACCCAGTATATAGTCTATCTTGGTGAATGTTCCATATGAGCTTGAGAATGTGTATTTTGCTCTTGTTGGATGAAGTAGTCTATAGATGTACTTGGTTTATGGTGCTATTGAGTTCAACTGTGTCCCTACTGATTTTCTGGCTGCTGGATTTGTCCGTTTCTGATAGAGGGGTGTTGAACTATGATAGTGAATTCATCTTTTTCTCTTTCCAGTTCTAACAGTTTTTGACACTCATAGATTGACACTCTGTTGTTAGACATATGCATGTTAAGGATTGTTACTTTTTCTAAAGAATTGACCCATTTATCATTATGTAATGTCTCTGATAACTTTATGTCCCTTACAACTTTCCTTGCTTTGAAGTCAGCACTGTCTGATATTAATATAGCTTCTGCTTTCTTTTGATTAGCGTTAGCATGGCATATTTTTTCCATCTATTTACTTTTAATTTATATGCCTTTTTATTTAAAGCAGGATTCTTGTAGACAACGTATAGGTGGGTATCGATTTTTGAATGACTCTGACAATCTCTGTCTTTTAATTTATGCATTTAGATCATTGACATTCAAAGCAATTATTGATATATTTGGATTACTATCTATCATATTTTTTTCTTTCTTCTTACTTTTGCCTTCTACTTTTTTCCTGCCTTGAGGGGTTTTAATCAAGCATTTTATATAATTTTTTCTCCTTTCATCACATATTAGTTACTTTTATTTATTTATTTTACTTTTTGTAGTAGTTGCCTTAGAGTTTGTAATACACATTTGCAACTAATACAAGTCCATGTTCAAGTAACACTATGTCACTTCAAGGGTAGTGTCAGCACCTTACAATAACAAATAATCTTACCTTCTATCCTTTGGGTAATAGCTTCATTCATTTCACTTATATATAAGCACACATAAGCATATACTAATAGCAATAATGTACTTGATTATATATGCTTATGTATGTGCCATATATATAAGAAAAATAAAAGTTTTTATTTTACCTTCACTTATTCCTTCTTTAATGCTTTTCTCTTTATGTAGATCTGAGTTTTTTGCCTATATTTTTTCCTTCTCTCTAAAATACTTCATTTAATATTTCTTACAAGGTATGTCTACTGGAAAAAATTCTCTTGATTTATGTTTATCTGAAAAGTATTTACTTCTCCTTTATTTTTGATAGAAAAATTTCCAGAGTACAGAATTCTAGGTTTGTTTTGTTTTTGTTTTTGTTTTTGTTTTTGTTTTCTGTCAACACTTCAAATATACACTCTACTTTTTTCTTTCTTGCATGGTTTCTCAGGGGAAGTAAGATACAACTCTTATCTTTATTGTTATTTAAGAATGATGGTTTTACCCCAAAAATAAATCATCCAGTTAAGAAATGGACAGAAGACATGAACAGACATTTTTCCAAAGAGGACATACAGATGGCTAACAGACACATGAAAAGATGCTCAACATCACTCATCATCAGGAAAATACAAATCAAAACCATGATGAAATACCACCTCACACCTGTCAGAATGGCTAAAATTGACAACGCAGGAAATAACAGATGTTGGCAAAGATTTGGAGAAAGGGGAACTCTCTTAAACTGCTAGTGAATGCAAACTGGTGCAGCCACTCTGGAGAACAGTATGGAGGTTTCTCAGAAAGTTAAAAATAGAACTACCCTACAAGCCAGCAATTGTACTACTGGATATTTTACCCAAAGGATACAAAATACTGATTCAAAGGGGCCCATGCACCCCAATGTTTATAGCAGCATTATCAACAATAGCCAAACTTGGAAAGAACCCAAATGTCCATCAACTGATGGATGGATAAAGAAGAAGTGGTGTGTACACACACACACACACACACACACACACACACACACACTGGAATACTACTCAGCCATCAAAAAATGAAATCTTGCCATTTGCAATGACATGGATGGATGTGGAGTGTACTATGCTAGGTGAACAAGTCAGTCAGAGAAAGATAAATACCATATGATTTCACTCATATGTGGAATTTAAGAAATAAAACAAATCTGTTTTATTTCTTATTTTTATTTATTTATAAGGGAAGGAATAAAAGGAAGAGAGAGGGAAGCAAACCATAAGAGACTCTTAACTATAGAGAACAAACTGAGGGTGGATGGAGGGAGATGGGTGGGGAGTTGAGCTAAATGTGATGGGTATTAAGGAGGGCACTTGTTGTGATGAGCACTGGGTGTTATATGTAAGTGATGAAGCACTAAATTCTACTCTTGAAACCAATATTACCCTATATGTTAACTAACTAGAATTTAAATAAAACTTGAAACAAAAAAATAAGTATGGTGTTTTTCCCCCTTTAGCTTTTTTTCAGGATTTTTTTTTCTCCTTTGATTTTCTGTTATTTGAAAACAATATGCCTAGGTTTAGTTTTTTGGTGTTTATCCTGATGGGTGTTCTCTGAGCTTCATAGATCTGTGGTTTGTTTCTGAGATTAATTTAGGGAAGTTTGTAGTCATTATTAAAATTAAAAAAAAATTCCTGTCCCTTTCTGTCATTCTAATATTCCTATTCCATGCATGTCACATCTTTTGCAGTTGTCCCACAGCCTTTGGATATCCTATTCTATTTTTTTTCCTTCATTATTTGTTTGATTTGCTTTTCAGTTTTGGAGATTTCTAATGAGATATCCTCAAGCTCAGAGATTCTTTCCTTAGTTGTGTCCAATCTACTAATGAACTCATCAAAGGAAGTCTTCATTCCTGTTACAGTGTTTTTTAGCTCTAGCATTTCTTTCTGGTTCTTTCTTAAAATTTCTATTCTCTGCTTACACTGCCCATCTGTTCTTGCAAGCTGTCTACTTTATCCATTGGAGCCCTCAGCATATTAATCAAAGTTGTTTTAAGTTCCTGGTCTGACAATTCAAATATCCTTGCCATGTCTGCTTCTGATGCTTGTTTTGTCTCCTAAAATTGTGGTTTTGGGGAGGGGGGTGGGAGGATGGGTTAGTCTGGTGATGGGTATTGAGGAGGGCACGTTCTGCATGGAGCACTGGGTGTTATGCACAAACAATGAATCATGGAACACTACATCTAAAACTAATGATGTAATGTATGGGGATTCACATAACAATAAAAAAATTTAAAAAAATGTGGTTTTGCCTTTTGGTATGTCTTGTAATTTTTTTCTTGATAGCAAGACACAATGTACCAGGTAAAAGAAACTGCTGGCCTTTATTAATGTGGTAAGATGTTGGATGAGGGAAAGCATCCAATGGTCCTAGGAATAGGTCTTAGTCTCTTAGGGAGCTTATGCTTCTGGACTGTGAAAATCACAAAAATTTCTCAGTTTCTGATTCCCCCTTACATGGGAAAGAATGTCTAGAGTGGTCTGGAGTTAGGAATTTCCCTTTTCCCACTTGGGATGCTAGAGTTGAATGAAGTTGGATATTTTCCTTTCCCCAAGTCAGTTATATTCTGATAATACTCCAGAAGGATAGGCTCTGGTTAACTAGTTTCCCCCAAGGGCAGGCCTTATTAATGAGAACAGAGTACTCTGGTGTATTTCAAAATGGTCCTTTTCCCTTCCCTCTGCCAGGACACGAGGGGATTTTTCCCACATATACACTGCAAGAACCTGGTGGAACTCTTGGAAGTAAATTTCATAGAATTGTGCGGCCCTCTATTACTAGGTCCCCTAGTGTTTATAACTTTCAGAGTTGTCCACATTGAGCCTCAACTAATCCATCAATTATAGTTCAGGTTTTCCTATCCAATCTGGCACTGGTTTCCACAGAGATTTCTGCTAGTGAGTCTTCATTCATGTAGAACCAGAAACAAAAAATTTTCAATATAGTCATTTTTCAAATAAAATATTTAAGTATTCATGATGCAAACTCTAAATTTTTTAATTAAACAGCATAGCAAATAACACAATTTTTTACCATTATTCTTATAAAGAGTAAGAGAATTATAAAAACCAGATTTTTGAAAAGTAATAGGGTGACAGTTGCTTTATAAGAAAGATATGTATATTGGTGCTCTTGTCCATGCTCTGAATTTCAATGGAAATAACACTGATAGTATAGGTCTCCATCAATTTCACTAAGAGTTCCTTTCTGTAGTCACTCC
The DNA here is from genome assembly GCF_004348235.1 of Phoca vitulina. NCBI lineage: Eukaryota > Metazoa > Chordata > Mammalia > Carnivora > Phocidae > Phoca > Phoca vitulina. The sequence goes on from NW_022589711.1 coordinate 14,787,286, forward strand.
TGCCAGACTAAATATTCACCGAAGCTCTTTCCATTTTGGGAGATAAAAACAAATCACAGCACAGAACATGAAATACCTCAGCAATGTTAAACTGATACACTTCTGCTAGATTCAAAATTTCCATTAACCAGGTACTTTGGTAAAATGAAAAATAAAAATAACAATAAAATAAAAGACTTTTTAAACCTCTATCATGTTGAAACAAGTTTTACAAATCTGCATGTCACAATCAATACTGGCCTTTGTTGGATTAGTTATAAAAGCCCAAAATTGCTTGCATGATGAATTTTCAGTGAAATGAATAATCACAACCCCCCACAAACCAAATATAATTTTATAACCTAGAATATTCAAAATATCATATATTAAAGGATTGTCATACTGTTAGAAAGGCTAGTCTAAATTAAGATATATTGCATTGCATTCCCATTCTGGATAAGCTAATAAAACTTTACTTAAAGATGATGTAATATTCACATCCTCTGGTTGAATTAAGTATTTCTGCTTGACTCAAAACAAGTTGAAAAGTTAGGGTACAGTCTTAACTCTCTTAATAACAAAGCAGTTTTAAGCCTATAATTTGAAGATATATGTATATGGTTTTTACATTAGAAAGTTAAGACATACAAGTAAAAAGTCTTCTAAAAACCTATTGTAGGATCTAATGCTTTGTGAGAAAAGTGTCTGGAGGATAGTGTTTCTCAACTTAATGAAAAATGTACAATTTTCCCCTAAGTTTTGCTATCAGGATTGATTACTTTGGTAATTCATAATTCAAAGCAGCAATATTCTAAAGGGAAGATTAAGTTAAATGAGGCTTCTATTCTAATGACAGAATTAATCTAGGACAAAATTTTTAACTTGTAGGATTTAGAGAGCCTTGTAGTTTTTTGTTTATGTTTTCTTTTTTAATTTCTGTTCCAGCTGTCTTTAGCTGACACAACTTATCATTTTCTGGATAACCCAAGACCTAGGATGTATGCAGGACAAGTTTAATGCAGTGCCACCACTATTAAACTTGTCCAAGCAGTACAGTATTTAAGCCCTATTGGTCCTCTCTCCCACTCAAATTTCTTTTATTTTTTTCTCCTACTCAAATTTAAATGTTGTAATTTCCTTTTCTTCAAACCTTTGTGGTCTATTATCAAAAGAACAGCTCCCTTCTTGATAACAATAACTTCTTGTTTTGCAGATAGCATGGCCTGTATCATACTTGAGTTCTCATATGTTTGCATCATATCCTCCAAGAGACAGGGATGATGTCTTTGTACCCTTCATAGTACTGAGCACAAGATTCTCTACATATTAGGGTCCATAAATGTTATGAGAAGTTAATTAAAAAAAAAACAAAAGTGCTTAATGAGTATTTTCTCTGTTTGTGCTTCTGTTTTGACTAGGGTGGAAAAAAAATCATTTTGGCATAGACTTGAAGGAATTCTGAGGTAGTTATACCAGGTGGAAGAAATAGCTAGCAGCTCAGAGAAAGAAATTAAAAATAATTAAGGTCAGCATATTACCTCTTTATTATCCTTCCTTTATAATTCCCTCAAGGCTTTTTGTTTAAAAAAAATCATCTCTTTGATATCTCCACCTATTCATCTACAGTTTCTGATGTGTAAGCTCTAGATTCCATTGCTCAACTGAACTAGGTTACACCCATATTGTAATTACCACCCATACAGAAGGGAACCCACAAAACTATTTGCACAAACTAGTTGGAAATTGAATTCTCAAATTTATGAAGAATTTACTTAATGTATAAATGCTACCAAGTATTTGGTGAGTTATGCATGCTTATTACAATGATGATATTTAGAATAAGTAAATAAATATTAATTTTATTGTCCCACATTCTCCTAATGTGTTTGATCAAAAAAAATATATGATACCTGCACTGATAACCAGAGAGATTACAGTATAAAGTCTTACATGCAAGGCAATGAAGACAGAGGAAGACACAGAGAAGGTCTTGTTTCTGAATTATTTTCTGTCTTGAGTTGCAGCCAAGAATTATGATTTTGTAAGCAATCACCTCACCAGATGTCTTGATATACCCCTGCCATGCCCTTGCTATTCCTTTTCTCAGTGGTGCATGTGCTCACATGTAAATAATAGATAGGGTACATTAAGACATGGGGTAAATTGAACAGGTTTATTTGGCACTGAGCAAACATCTGCTGTATAAAACAAAAATTAATCGCCATCATGAGTTTCCTGTACTAACTTATTGTCATCTATTTAGAAAATATCAATTGTCCTAAATAATGCTAAGAGAACACACAGAGACACACACATTCATTAGAACTTGAGCCCTTAGTTTTCAGGGTCAGAATTCTGTGACATTGAGCTCCAAAGCAATTGCATTTCTCATCATTTTCTGATCTCTGGAGTAAGGTAGGACTAAATAAAAATAACACCAGAATGAGTGCAGGTGTTTCCCTTGAAGTCTTTGCAGAGTCTTCAGTGATTCTCCAGGAACCACTGATGTGAGTTCTTAGTTATAGGTTCTCCTTTTCAATGTCTAACTACTACTCTAGAACATTGCACAGAGTTATTAATGATGGTGCATTTCAGGCCAATGATGTTTAAAGGCTGAAAACACCAAGCTTCATTTAGAAGGAAACATGAAGACCCATCCTGAATTTTTCAAGTATAATAAAAAATAATTCAAATATAGTTAGAATATTAAAATACTGGACATTTCTAAAATTAGGCACCTTGATTTTTTAAAGAGAATATAGTATGAATTTGTAATAGTAATTCACCGTGTGTAACCTTACTGGAACAATAATTTTCTACATCTCCCTGAATATTAACAATAAAAGCTCTGGCCTATGCAAATACCAAATATAATTATCCAAACCACACATGGCCATGTTACCTACAACCAGGACTGAAGCCACATTCTTCAAGGGATGATACCCCATAGCTTATGCTAGCTTCTACTTAATTTATTGTAAAACTCTCATAAAACCATCTTTCCTCTCCCTGTAAATTCTGCCCTATGAAGAGTTATTTTAGTTTTTTATAATAATTGATGAAATAAATTTCCAGTTTGTCCTAAAAAATTGGCCATATGGAAAGAAGATAAACCTTTCTTTCTAAAGATTGTATTATTTGAGACAGAGAGAGCACAAGTGGAGGGAAAGGTAGACGGAGAGGGAGAGGGACAAGCAGACTCCCCACTGAGTGCAGAACCCGGTGTGGGGCTCCATCCTAGGACCCTGAGATCATGATCTGAACCGAAGTCAGACACTTAACCAACTGAGCCACCCAGGTACCAAAAAGAAAATAAACTGTTAAAAGAAAAAAAAAAAGTGGATTCTAAAAAGTAAAGATAAAATCTCAAAACATTGGAAAATTTTAGGTTCTAGTGTTTTTCATTTTCCATGAAATTTAATTCAGTAAGTCTGTGCACAGTATAGATATCTTAACTTCAGAAATTGTGTCATAGAAATATCTATAAGTTTTATGTGATTCCCTACAAGATTACTTCTGTTACTTTTCTGCTTAACTGCTTATCAGCTAATGACATAATTTGCCTCCCTGCTTAGTAAATTAAAATCCCAATTCTCCTTCTTATAGTGCATTCGCTCCAGATGAGTCAACATCTGTACATAAAGGATAGCAACCATTCAGCAAGGATGCTGCTGTTACCTATGGTGAAATACTGAAAATGTCAGCAGGACTTAACACAGAGGTGAGCTCTACATTATAAAGGTGAAAACACGCTGAAAATGTTTAAAATATGTTGTACATAAGACACATTCTATGTTAATCAATATCTCTACGTTTTATATCCTTTTTAAAGTTTGTTGTAGTACTAAATATAATTATACTGTCCTCCTTACCAGCACAGTACCTCATCTTTATATACCAATTTTGAATTTTAAAAAAGGCTTATTTTACCTTGATCATTTGTACCTTATATCACTCTTATGAAGCAGAAAGGGCTAGTATTAATAACTTTAATTTACATATAAGAAAACTGAGAATCACAGGAGCTATTCAGTGGTGGTACTGGGTTTTAACATCTTTTTTCTCATTCCCGTACAATCTTATTTATAGAATATTATGTCACCTTACATACGTCATATTACTTTTATATTTATCAAACCTGAGCCCCTTACTTGAGTTACTCTGACAACTGCATTCTGATTTCTGGTGCTTTGAATAAGGGAGTCAATTTTAAGATAGAAATTTTGGGATACATGTATAAATGAGGCAGGCCAGATTATAGAATGAAATGATAGAAAAGTATTCTAATTGTGGAAATATGTAGTAAATGAGGGAGGTGCTGCAAAAATAAACTTGAGCCATCTAGTACTGTAGTTTGCTTTTCTTTCTTACCATTGGAGACAAAGCCCTGTCCTAGCAGCTAATTCTTTTTATTTTATTTTATTTTTTTAGCCTTTCAATCAGCAAGTACTGAACCGTTCCCACTCCAAAACACTCAAACCTTTTACTTACATGCTCTTCCCAAAATTACTTAAAATCAGCCTCCCCCACTCCCTTATCTCCTCATACATGCCCTCTAACTGAGAAATGAGATTGCCCCAAGCTGTTTCAAGTTCCTTTGAAGGTTTTCTTTTTCTCTTTCCTGATCAGGAAGCATCCCACATTCAAGTATCCAATTTTCCTTCTATCAGAGAGCACTTTTCAGAGTGTTTTCAAGTAGGAGACTGAACAGCACTGACTTGCAAGGAATTGTGGTGGCTCTCCACCAGCAAAAGAGAGGTGGAATTGCCCTACAGGGTTTGGATAGGGCACTAGAAAGTGGTCTAATGTGATAATGATTTAGTGATACCTCTAATTATAGCACAGCTCACCCCAGCAAATGAGTATTGAACACAAAGCCATTTAGCAGGAAGTTGCAGGCTTCTCTGATGGCAGAAATAAAAGCTGCACATCACTGTATTTGTTAGTAATAGGTCATCATTCTCCTGACTCAAAGTCTTTTCCTTTTCTCTGAATGTGAGTGTAGGAAGTACCACTAGTCCAAATTTGCTATTATTATTATTATTATAGCAAATTTCCAAAGGTTCCATAACATTAGTGAGCACTGTGACTGAACTGTTCATTAAACTAGTTGAAAAGGAAAAGTAAACAGGAAATCATTTTTGGATCTTTGAACAAAATAGAAGCAAGACTATTATCAATATTGCTATGGTTATTTTAGAATCATAGAGGTCCTAGAGCTAATTTTACTCAGAAATTAAGGTTACCTAATTTTTGATTCTCTGTAATTTCAATTATCATCTATATTTCTATAAGGTGACTATATTGTAATTCTTTTAAGAATATTATAAAGCATCCTCAAAACCTGAGAAATCAAGAGGATAATTTTTCCCTATTATATTAATTGTTAGAACCAGTATAATGGACCAGCATGAAGATCTACAAGGTAACTTAAAATATTTCTGGACCTCTAAGAATGAAATTTTACATGTCAAGTGTATTAACATTCCAAAAAAGAATATGTTTCTTAGAATGTAGATTTGGGCAGATATACAAGCACTGAACAAAAGAATCATTGAGATGAAAGTTCAAAAGTTGGTATTCCCTGTTCTAGCATCATCCATAGAAAGAACATTTCAAAACAATCTTCCAATGTTCATTTGTAATTCACAAGGCTCTTCTTCTTGTGGAATGGATGTGGCTGCCCATCATAGTTTCATTCAATCAAATATTTTATTAATTTCTGTAGCACCCATGTTCTCAGCTCATGTTCATTAAACACCTTCTGCTTATGATTTGGCTTCCCCACTAGTTCACCCTCTAATAAGAAGGTAATATGGATAATTTTTTTTAAAGATTTTATTTATTTATTTGAGAGAGAGAAAGGGATAGAGAGCACAAGTTGGGAGAGAGGCAGGGGGAGAGGGAGAAGCACACTCCCACTGAGCAGGGAACCTAATATGGGGCTCGATCCCAGGACCCCAAGATCATGACTTGAGCTGAAGGCAGCTGCTTAACTGACTGAACCATTCAGGCACTTCTGGATAATTTTTTTATGATAGTTACATTTCTACTCTTCTTATAAGGACATCAGTTCATTGGATTTAGGGTCCACCCTCATCCATTATGCCGTTGTCTTAACTTAAGCACATCGGCAAAGACCCCATTTCCAAATAAGGTCACATTCTGAGGTCTCAGGTGGATATGAATTTGGGGAAATACAATTTAATGCATTACCTCCTCACTCAGAGATGGCCATAGAGATGGCCAAAATTATTTACTATAATTTATTTCTACAAGACAGTAAAGAAGAGAAAGACATAGAAATGCCTATGGCATGTACAGTATCACAAATATCCCTCTTAATTAGTTACAAGATACAGATGTTAGAATTTATGATAGGTCAAGCTGACCTAAATGACAGGTCTGAATTGCTTAGCTGGACAGCTAGACTCTACCCTGACTTAATTTAGGGGCATCATGAATTAATTCCACTATAGACTGAATGTCTCCTAATTCAGTGAAACAGAATTTGTTAGAAAGACAGTAATGCATAAATATTCGGACCAACAGTGATAGAAAATGAATATAATGTTTTCAAACATTCTCCCAAAATGACAAGCTCAAACTTACCAACAAAAATGTATCTCACAAACATGATTCTGAAACACAATAAGATTAATAATTAAAAGTCCAAAGAACGAAAAGCAAGTCATTTAATTTATTTAAGAGAGATAATCTGTGTGGCTGAAGCAGGAAAAATTTCTCTAACAACACCTAAAAGATGATATTTTACAATTTGTAAAGATACCTCTCAACATTTTACTTCAAACAAGTATGAAATGAGCTTCATTGCACGGTTTCTTATAATAACCTAACATAATAAAGATCAAATAGCCTCTGTGTTAGATACATAAAAGTTGTATCACCATAAGTAAATTTCCAAACCTCTTTCAGGCTCATTTTTCACTTCAGTAACTGGGCCTCATAAATTCGTTTTGATGATCTAATAAGGTGATGCTTAAATATAGTATGGGGTTTGGCCTATGGTTATCATTAAATGGTAGCCATTTCATTAAAACAAAATGTACATTTATTAACTTATTATAAAATGTGCATACTCCCAGTGTCCAGAATTATTATTATCTGTCTGTGGAAGTATTTTTATGGACTTAGTCACTTGGGATCTAATTAATAAACAGACTATTTCAAGATACACAAGATACATGGAAGAAGGATAATATTGAAAAGTATTTCAAATGAGCCCTAATTAAATCTGGTGAACCATTCTTGCCATACAACTGAACAGACTTTTGCAATAATACAAAGTTTGAATATACCAGATGCTTTCTCTTTTTGTCCTTACCATGCTAGATTAATATTAGAAAACACTAGTTCTTTAGATTAGTATTGTGGAATTTAAAGAAAACCACTAATCTATTAATGTGCTATATCTTCAAATAGACTTGATTGATTGATTGATTATGCTTTTCTTTTACATTTATTCTTGTCTTAGTCTTAAGACAGCTTTACTATATATATATATTATATATATATATATATATATATATATATAAATGGCTATTCTAAAATGTTCTTAGGTTCTCATTTAAAATCAACTTATTGTGAAAAAAATAAAAACAATTTATTGTGTTTACTTGTTTAATACTGACAACATTTAGGTGTTGCCTCTAACTAGTTTCTTTGTAAGCTTTTGGATCACCTTATCATACCATGTCTTGACTCCAGCTGGTAAAGAATAAAGAATCAAGTTATCTATGGCATGATAAGGAGTCACTTGGCACTGTAAATGAATGTATAAACATTTGTGATTATGATGGAGATTTTCTTATTTCATTCCTGTTATATGTCAAAAATATTTGTTGTATTTTTACCAGTTAAGAATTTAAGGGGTCATTTTTAATTGTTAATCTTTAGAAAATACAGTTGCAAGTTTAGAATATATTAATGACTTGGAGAAAAAATATCATCTGCCACTCCAAAAATTTGTCAAAAAAAGACTAGTTTATAAGTTGATCTGTCAAATATTTTTAAATTTAATATAGAAGATATATATAATATTGAATATATTATAACCTAAATGAAGGTGCAAAAAGGAAAAAAAAAAAAAAACCTTCAATGGAATCTCCAGAAATTCAGCAAGACAGATCAAAAGCATATGATATGAAGGAATATAGTATACATTTACTAACTCTAGTTATAATAAACATGGCAGTGTTTTATGTAAACTCAAATGGCAGATATAGTGCAGAAGACTTGAGAATTTCTGTACTCTTATATTTGTTCTACGTCTTGGGATGGAATATGACATGTTTTACACAAAGCCCACAGGACTGAAAATTGAGGGTCTTACTTTGAATTGTGTATCTTTCACTTGCCAGCCGTGTGATCTTCAGTAAGTCATCTATCCATTTTACAATATCAGTTTCCTCTTCTGTAATTACAAAATTAAAAAAAATTAATAGGGTTCCTATGAGAATTAAAAGAAGCACTTTACCCAGAACTGACTTATAAACATAAAAACACAAAATATCATGTCAATATAAGGCATTATTACCATAGCAAAATATAAAGAAATTCTACTGAAGACATAAAAAAGGTACACCATTGCCCTACAATTTTTTAAATGGTATTTTTCTTTTATTATTTCAACAACAGTATTTACCTACAGAGTCCAAAACAGAATGATTTCAAATTAGATCGTCTCTCCAATCTTTGTTAATATTCTATTTGATTTCAAGGCTTTCTTACATTTAAACATAATAGTAATACATATAAAACAAAAATTAAAATCACAAAGTTTCCATATTATTAGAGAAGCCATTTACATTATAGTTTTCATCCTGGGTTTGTAAAACAATGCTACTAAATCATATTTAGTAGAAAAAAAGACTGTAGACAAGGTTTATTGCTTACAAGATGAAATAATAGCTCTTAAAAATGTAAGATATTCCTCTTGTGAGATTCTCTGAACAAAATTTTACTAAATGTACAGTTAAAAGTCATTAGCTATAAAATAAAACTAATTATTTATGGTGTTTTAGAATAAAATAAAAACTTGGTATCCAAAGAAATCAATATAAATAGTGTTGTAGAATTACAGTAAATGAAGAGGCATCTTGTGGCATTAATAATTATAGACAGAAAACATCATTCAAAATATTCTCTGTAGAAAAGAATCACACCACAACAAAGATATATTTTCAAGATCAAATAGGACAGAGTTGTTAAAAGTTAAAGTTGTCAAATTATAGGGTTCTAAATAATTATTTACTCTCATTAAATAAGCAAAAATCATTCAGATAGTTATCACATATTGCCAATAAGTTAAAAATGCATGAAAGAATAATGCAGATGAACTGAGTGGCCAACATGTTTATTTGAAATGTTTTTAACATACAGACAATAGTTCATCACTTGATTATCTTTTTTTTATTTTACTAGATAATGATTTAAAGCTACAGCATGGGTCTGTGACTTGATTCTCACAGATTATATAGTTTACATACAGAAATTTCTTTTGGTGATAGGATCTCCTCTTAGATGTCACACTGGTTATATTTACTTTTATAAGCACACATTTAGCCTAATAAACAACTTGTGAAAACTATTTAAAACCTATTGCTTTATCTAATAATAACTAGTTTATGTACTTTACAAGTATACTTATGCATCCATCATTCTTCATTTCAACATCATTTCTTCTGCCTCTAGTTTATGTGTTATAATCACCTTGGTCATAATCGATATCACTGACCTATAAAACATACTACCTACACTTGAGAGGATAAAATCAAGATGTATAAAGAAATCCAATTGCTATTTTAATTGCTAAGGACCTGATAAAAATGAAAATTGCTTGTATTCAATCATTCTAGTGAAAATCTACTTGGTTTTCTTTTTTTAAAGATATAATTTAGATTTAATTTAAAGATTGTTAAGAAATGGCTTTTCATCTAATAGAGCTCTGTGCTCATACATTATCTCTACATGCATAAATATTCTCCATATTGCTTAGAATGTTTTTCACAATCTTCAGTGTGTTGTCAAGTTTAAACTTAGGCTCGGAAGTGGGAATATATAGGGTATGTGTTTGTGATATTGTGGAGACAGACTATTTTGAAAAGATCAAGATTAAGCAGTGACACAAAGTTACTACAAAGTTTTGGCACATAATGGATATTGAATAAGTACTCCAGTGAAATAATAAATAGACTTTAAGAACATTCAAGATTGTACATTTTATAGATTTTAATGACATTAATCTTACCATAATAACAGCAAATATAGCAACATTCATTTTAACAATAGTTTAACAATAAAACAGCTATATAATTATTTCTTAAGAATAGTCTTTAATTACTGTTTAGTTCTATTTATCTTGTAATATTTCATACTATATTTACATTTCCAGAGACTAAATTGTCTTCAATCTATACAAACATTAGAATTTTTAGAAAAAGTTCTTCCAGAAAGTACTGCCAGTAAGAGGAAATATTTTATATAGAAAGACAAAGAGTAATTAATATATTTTCTTTATATATCCAATTACATTTTTAAAAATGTGATTGTGGTAATAACACTTAACAAGAGATTTACCTTCTTAACCTTTCAAGTATACAATATAGTATTGCTATTTATAGGCAAAATGTATAGCAGATCTCTAAAATTCATTCATCTTGCATAGCTAAAATTTTGTATCTGTTGATTAGCAACTCCCCATTTCCTCTCCCCCAAGCCCCGGGAAACTACAATTCTCTTTGCTTCCATAAGTCTACCTATTTCAGATACCTCATATAAATGGATTCATGCAATATATGTCCTTCTGTATCTGGCTTATTCAATAAAATAATGCCCCACAGGATCATCCATGTTGTTACTTACTGCAGAATTTCCTTCTTCTTAAGGTCAAATAATATTCTATTTTAAGTAGTTTCTTCTTCTGTAGTCACTCATCAATGGACATTCAACTGTTTCCATATTTGTCTATTACAAATACTGCTGCCTGAATATGATACTGCTAATATCTCTTCAAGATACTGATTTCAATTGTTTCATTTATTTATTATCATTTTATTTTATTGTTTACCATGTCTTTTATTTGTTGTATTCTGATTCTTTGATATATAGTGCCTTGCCATTGGTATTTTGATAGGGATTGTACTGAATCTATAGATTGCTGATTTCAATTGTTTTAGATAAATACCCTGAAGTAAAATTGCTGGATCATATGGTAGTTCTATTTTTTAATTTTTTGAGGAACTCCCATACTGGTTTCTATAATGGCTGCACCATTTTACATTCTTACCAACAGTGCAACAAGGTTTATAATTTCTTCACAATTTGGCCTATACATGTAGTTTTTGGTTTTGGGTTTTTTCCTTCCTTCCTTCCTTCCTTCCTTCCTTCCTTCCTTCCTTCCTTCCTTCCTTCCTTCCTTCCTTCCTTCCTTCTTCCTCCCTCCCTCCCTCCCTCCCTCCCTCCTTCCCTCCTTCCCTCCTTCCTTCCTTCCTTCCTTCCTTCCTTCCTTCCTTCCTCCCTCCCTCCCTCCCTCCCTCCCTCCCTCCCTCCCTCCCTCCCTCCTTCCTTCCTTCCTTCCTTTTTTCTTTCTTTCTTTCTTTCTTTCTTTCTTTCTTTCTTTTCTTTCTTTCTTTCTTTCTTTCTTTCTTTCTTTCTTTCTTTCTCT